>NC_056743.1:1149276740-1149481740 GCF_019279795.1 Protopterus annectens | reverse complement strand
CATATGATATCTAATTTACCCTTTAAAACACTAACTATATTCATATTATCCTTCAGGCATGGGAGTTTACAAGCATTAAATCTAATCTTCCATTTTACTTCCTGTACTTCCAATCCATTCTGCCAGTTGCCACCTATTTCATTCACATTGATTCACTCCAACAGAAACAACAAAAATCTCTTAAAGTTTGGACTAATATATTCTTGCATAAAGCATTGTTACGATCCATTGTATGAATGCTATAATACAGAGGATTATGATCAGTTTGCCCATCATAACCTGTTTACATTTGCGAGGCATGGATGCCAAGAAATTCACCTCTCGAGTGAATTTCTTGGCACCCATGTCAAACACGTACCATAGAGTCATAATCGGTCACCCAATCATAATTCTTTGTAGTGCATGGAGCTTTATCTGCTCCATGTACTACTAGTTAAAGAAAAAAGAATGCTAATTGTTTTGACGGCTTTCAAAGCCTTAAAGCTCTTAGGCCGTGTTGTCAGAAAGGCAGTGTAACACGTTGATACATTTACATTTCATACTTCTCAACTGCCCAGATTTTCATCTCGTTTGTCTTTTTCTCATAAAGTCCATGGTTGACAAATCACAGAAGAATTGTATAACAAAAAGATTACTAGCGTAAGCAAAACAATGAAGGGGTAAGCTGTTACCATAAATATACACTTTTATAAGCACGAAATAATCTTTGTTCACCACAACAGTTCCAGTCACGATATTCCGAATGCTGTCCACTCAGTTATAGATACTGCTTATGTAATAAATCTCAGGAGATAAATTTCTGGAAATAAATTGATGTGCAAAATGAAATCCGCATACTCATATTAATCCAAAATTTATTGTGTGCACTTCAGGTAAGCGCTTTCGATAAAATCTTCATCAGACCTGATTAGCATAATTAATTAGGTCATTTAAATACTAAAAAGAGCGCGAAAAATCGCGCTTATCATATGTAATACACAATAAAAACAATTACATTTCTAAAATAGTTATTTATATAACTAATAATAGTACATTTAATAATATGTTTAATAATATGCTAACCTAAATCCATTTGCTTACTTATCTATTCTATAAAATATTTCACCATATATTTCTGTGTAGGCATTTCTGTAACCTCCAATATCTAAACATATATTGTTATAAAAACTGTCAATGTCAGAGTATTCCAAACATAGGTCATAACATATATATACTTCGCTATAACTTAATTACATAAAATGTTATTATACTTGAATTATTTAAAATACTCATACATATATAAATGCATTTATATCACTTTGCTTATACAGGTTACATATTATAGCTTGACTTCATCATTTAAAAAAGAGCAAAGAGAAAAATATATAAAATGGTAAATATAACTTATACTAAGAATTTCCTGAAGTATTATATAAATATATATATACATTTTTATGCACACTTATGCAACATCATATTTTCAATTTTCTCATTTTTAAAAATGGTTTAATAGGTACTTTCCCATTGATGCCTGGGAACTTATCTGCTCTCAATTTTATAATCCAACTGGATTCCTTTGATTCGGTAAGGGTCTTAACATCCCCTCCTCTAATGGTAGTATATATTTTCTCCAAAATCCTGAATTTAAAGGAATGTCCCTCTCCACTATCTCTAACATGTTTCGCTAAAGCATTTGTAGGGGTACCTTTTCTTATATGGTATATGTGTTCCCGCATTCTATTTCTAAGGCACCTGTTAGTCTTGCCAACATAGAATGCGGGACACTGGGTACACACTGCTAAATACACCACATTATGGGACATGCAGTTCCCACTGGCATATGCTGAAAAACTCCCCATACCAGATTGGTGTATAAAATTTTATTCAACATCTATAAATTGGCAAAAATTGCATGAATTACAAGGAGAGGTTACATATACATGTTCAACTATATTATTTGTGGCATCTCTAGGGTGGCATAAAAGCCTTTTCAAGTTCATTTTATTTTTATATATGAATTTCGGGCTATCCCCTAGAATTGTTCTAATTTTGGGGTCAACTGACAAGATATGCCAATGTTTTCTTATAACATCCTTTATGTTACCTACATCTCGGGTGTATAAAATGGGATAAACTACTTTATTTGTGTTGAATTCAACATTCTGATGTTTCATCTGTACTGGACCTGCGGCAGAAAAATATGGAATTGCTGTTTCTTCTCTTAAGTGCTTTAAATTTCCTATACCATCTTCAAAGTCTAATTCTGCATAACCATGTTCCTTAAATCTATTTTTAAGTTCTGTTAGGCCTATTTCGAAATCTAGATCATCTGGGGTATATCTAGATAGACGCATAGTTTGTCCCCTCATTATATTTTTATAAATGTATCCAGGATGCATGCTATTACGGTGAAGTAACATATTTTTATGACATGGTTTTCTGTATAATCCTGTATTAACCATGCCATTTCCTAGTCTCTCTACATAAATGTCTAAAAAAGGTATTTTTACCTCCGACCATTCTACTGTAAATTCAAGGAATTTAGTGGTAGAATTTATCTCTTTAACAAAATCATTCAATTCCCCTGGTGTACCATACCATAAGAAAAACAGGTCGTCCACAAAACGCCTGTAGAAAGGGACTAACTTCACATAATGAGCCATCTTGAACATATATTTATGTTCCCATTCGGCCATCACTAGGTTGGCGTAGCTATTGGCACAAGATGTGCCCATAGCTACACCATCCTTTTGTAGAAATGTCCGATCTTTAAAGCAGAACACATTACATTCCAAAATTACTTCCAGAAAACAAGTAATAATTTCTATATCTGCTGTATTTAGTGATGTAGTTCTTTTTAGATAACTACTAACCATATCTATACCAACCGTATTCGGTATAACTGTGAATAATGACTTAACGTCCATTGTTACGAACACATATCTATCATTATTTACATTTGTATTAACAAAACTATAAACATCTAATAAAAATTGTTTCGTATCTCTCAGTATCTGTGGATTATTATTTACTATTGGCCTTAATTTGTATTCTACGAATATTGAGAATGGTTCTGTAATCCAACCCTTTCCTGCAACTATTGGTCTCAAAGGGGGATTTAACCTATCTTTATGTATTTTGGGAATGCCTTGTATCATAGGAATTAACGGACTTTGCACTTCCAAAAACTGGAACATTTTATGATTTATTATGTCACTTTTCAATAAATCTATTAACATGTTATGTACTCTTTGTATGATAGGTTGTACTTGTTCTTCTTGTAATGGCATATAAAAGTTCATGTCACTAAGCATATTGATCATACTATCACAATATTGCGTCATGTTCATCACTACCAAGCCATTCCCCTTATCTGCTGGTCTAATTATTATATCGGGATTAATTCGTAAATTCTTCAAAGCTTGTCTTTCTTTATATGTTAGGTTAAATAGTTTTTACTCCTATTGTCTTTCTGATCTAAATGGTAAATATCATCTTCTACCAACTTACTATATGCCGCTATCAAGGGTTGGATAGGTGGAATATATGTACTAGGTTTTCTAATTTCATGAGCCCTATCTATATTATACTCCTGAAATTCAACTTTCAATGAACAATTCCGTATGAAAAGTTTAAAGTCACGTAACGTTTCATCTAACTTACTAAATGTAGTGGGGATAAATGTTAACCCCTTAGATAGAACTTTTAACTCATCTACAGTTTGGGCATGACTAGACAGGTTATAAATTATGTTATTTTCTTCCCCTCCCACATTTTCTTGATGTTCTGAGTATGTGTGTGGTCTGGGGAAAGCTTCCTTTTCTGACGACCCCGACTCATTGAACGTGTTCTCCCTTCTCCTGGAGGGGGTCTGATTGGGAAAGGGTGTTCTTTATTGAAACTACATGTAGTAGGTAGAATATTATAGTTCACCATTGTTGTAACATTAATCTGTTCTTCTACACTAGTAGAAGGTGATATATATGATAGTGGAACTTTTCTACGTACTACTAGTTCAGGCTTATTAGCTTCTGCTTGAGGCATATTTATATTTCCTGACACTATTTGTACTGTGGAATGTTCAACATTTGACATACTTTGTTCAGGAATATGATTATTTATAACCTCATGTTCTTTAACTGAATCCTTATTACTGTTATTAACATGTTCTTTGCTATTTCTTAAAACATTTCTCATTTCTTCAGTTACCTCTTCATTTTGTACTGGAATGTTGATTACATCTGCAGTTAATACATTAGTAGATTGAACATTCATTGTTTCTGACCATCTAGGCCAGGTAAAAATATTACCCAAATTAAAATCTGTAATATCTCTCTGTAACTTAGCTTTTTTCTGGCTATAGAGACTTCTTTCATATTGTAATACATTGTCTAACAGGACATTACAACAATTTTCTACAGCAAAAGCTGGATAATTAGCAAAAACAGCTGTCCGTTGTTCTAATATATTAAGGCGTAACGCTTCCTCTAAGGGAGCGAAAAACTTGTTCATTAGTCTCATATAATTGAGGCTTACCTCAATGTTAAGTTTCTGCCACTCAAAAAGTAGCTCTGGGTACTGTGTAGCTGTAGTGGGCATTTTAAGTACCCTTAAGCCTCTAGGAACAAGCCGTCTCTGAATGCAAACGTCGAAATGTTGCCGTTGTGTTTGCATTCTTTTAAGCCGAAATACGTCTGCTTCTAGTTTCTCAAAAGCAATACGTAACCCATCTCTGTCATATGCTACTTGGTTTCTTTCTCCTATTTGTTGTACTCCTTCAAACTGCTCCAATGGATTTTTATCTGTTCTCATACAATCAGCAAACCTGTCCATAGCCGAATGTGAAATGTCAGATTTTCGTTCCATTTCCGGGATGACGTGGGGTAGTTCTACCACTGCTGGTTCCCCTTCCATCATGCCTCCGTATGAAGGATCACAGAAGAATGAAATCACTGAATAGTGACATATTGAATTAAATTCAGAATGCATACCATTTAGAAAAGAAAAAGATATTCTGGTGAACGCATCCTGTAATTCCTGCAACTTTTTATGTTTGTCAGAGGAAGGGACTAATTACCCCTTCAGACAGCAGTACTTCTGCTCTTATTTACTCATCGGTACTAATAGATTTGAATATCCAGCATAAGACCTGGCCTTAAAAAAACTTTAAAAGGGGTGCTTAACATTTGTTAAGATTGGGTCTCACACCACTTTAATGCTTAATTGATTTGTCTTTTTCTGAATTCTGGACCTTAATCGCAGTACTCTGCACCACAATGTTGATATACACATATTCTCTGACTTTTCTCAGATTTACATTTGTAGAAGGCTGGACATCTGGTATAAAAACCTAAATATAATATTATGTTTGTTGCACAATGAAAGTTGGGAAATGTTCTTGGTACTTTATTTAAAACGTATATTTTATTTTATCATTTTTTCTGTATTGATATATAGGCATTGTGAACACATGTGACTTAAGGGAGAGTATTTAATGAATTTGTTTAATGTGTTTTCAGGAGGCTCTGATGAAGTTTTTGAATAAATGAGACAAAAGTGTGCTAAACCTATTTTTGTTGAGACGTAAATTATTTTTTCTGTGAC
This sequence comes from Protopterus annectens, assembly GCF_019279795.1. NCBI lineage: Eukaryota > Metazoa > Chordata > Ceratodontiformes > Protopteridae > Protopterus > Protopterus annectens. The sequence goes on along the minus strand of NC_056743.1, from coordinate 1,149,476,157 downwards.
CTGGTAAATACTTTGATTTTCTGCTTTGGTTATTTAGTTTTATATTTTGTTTTGTTTTTAAGTGTTTTTGTTGTGATAACACACACACACACACACACACACACACACACACACACACACACACACACATATGATTATGGTTCATTTGACTGAAAGCACATTTCACTGAAAAAAGCAATATTTTATTTTGTCAAAACCACAAAATACTGAACACTCATAATATCAAATCACAAAATATTGCAAAGCTCAATACAACTAAAACCACCTGATATCATACACACCAACTACAAAACCTAGATTAAATGTATACCCAGCACCACCTTACTTATTTGTTCTAACCCTACCCCTAACTCTACACATTTCATTCCTAAAAACCTTTTCTCTAACAGTGCCACACTACACAATACCAAAACATTCAGAGTAGTAAATCTGTCCACTTATCTAACCCTTACCCTAAAATCCATGAATTTTCGCACACACACCAACCACTACAACCTTTTTAATCAAATATTAATTTTAATAATCAAACCTATAAAGACACTGGGCCAAATTCAGGAAGCCTCCGTGTAAGAGTTATAACTCTTACACGGAGGCTGCAGTTAAACGGTGTGATGTCAGCATGTCATGCATATGCATGAGGTGCATGAGGCATGCTGACATCCCACCGTAACTCTTACACGGTCCGTGTAAGAAAGTAGGGGGCGTGTCCATAGGCTAAGCCCTGCAAGCGGACACGCCCCCGGAAGGCTAGAATGGCTGAAAGTAAACAGCCACGAGAGAGGCCATGGAAATGTGAATAAACACACTACACAACACATGCCCCCACAGACCAGCAATGTAAAAAGTGAACAGATGTTATAAAATGAAAATAAAAACTGTTTTATTTTTTTTAAACCCCGTAAATGTTTGCTACTGTGTGCGCTCGTGTGAGCGGGTGTGCTACTAGTGCAACTGCAGTTAGCAGTCAGTGGAAAAGGATATAAGAACTAAATATGCAAAGTAAGCCACGAAGTAATAGCATAGTGGTAGAGTTGTCGGCTTAAGAGCAGGCAGGCAAGGTTCAAGCCCACACAATAACCTTTTTTTTTTTGTAAATAAGCACTAAAAAGGCCCCTGACAGTATTGTACAAATGTAAAAGTATTTCCTTTTGTAAAATGGAATGAAATGGAGCATATATTTTCAAGTAATACAATAATAAAAATATTTAGAAATGTACTGATAGCTAAGCTGTTGTGAGACAGAGTGCCCGTAGCTGAGTAGTGTTTCAAAGGCTGCAAATTGCTTGCTCGTAGCTAAGCACCTGTTTAAAAAGCTCAAACTGTGTGCAACTAGCTGTGCTTAGCTGAACATGTGTGTTACTAGCCAATTAAGGTTTATCCCAGCGCACACTGTTTGCACGGAGGTGCGCGTCACGCCCACAAGCTAACCGCCAGTAAGCAAGTTAGCTCAGCAAACAAGCGCAGACCTGGTTTTAAGTGCTTAAAAGTGCTTTTGGTATGTTTGATTGACAGGTACACAACTCATTACTAGACAGTCATGAAAATTAAAAATCAGTGATCAGATTCGAACCCAGGATACCATGCACTAGAGTCAAGGTACTAAACCACTAAGCCATGACAGCAGTACTTAGAAATGCAGAAATAGCATATATATAGGATATAATCCAGAATGGAGCATGATAAAGCAGTTTCTGTGAAGTAGATACAATTCCAAAATGGCCAATCATAGAAATGTGCGGGAAAATCGGCATATATAAGCCCTATAGGCGGGAATACACAGCAGAAATGATTGTAGAATAGACCTGCAGGCAGAATGAGTGGAGTAGGGGAGGGACGTTGCTTTCAAGCACAGCGGTGGGGCATTGAGGAGTCCAGATACATGGTCTGGCTCCTAGTTCACCATCATGAGGCCCAACTCATGCAGGGCCAGGTCTCATGGGGAGCATACAGGGCGGAGGCATGGGACCAGTTGGCTTATGATCTTACTAGTGCTACTGGGATTCCACGCACTGGTGAGCAGGTCCATCACCACCATGCGGACCTGAAGCGACGTAAGCAAGACCAGTTGACCCAATGGATCCAGGAAGCCCGGGATATGCCCAATGCCCCACTACTCAGTAAGTTACATTTTACTTATGTATGTAAGGAATTCACCTAGCTGATACCATGGAGATGTGTATCCCAATATTACTTGTTTTGTATTACAGCTGCAGGTGTCCGCTCTATGAATCGACAGGCACATGACCGCAGGCTGGTGCGGCTGCTCCACCATGCAGGTTAGTAACCCCACCTAGTACTTGTAAATAAATATTATAGTGTAGCATGTAGCAGAACACTGCAGTGTATTGATTAAAAGTAATAGAATGTGCAAGCAACAAGTGAAAGTCTGCAGTTATGACTGCAACAAGTTCATCAGTATGCAAGTGAAACTGGAAATATAAGTGATAGAAATAAATAGTGCTGTAATACAGATGTCCCACCATTAATTAAATGTAGTATAACCTGCAGTAGTCTCAAGAGTACAGCTTCAGAATCTGAGGTAATCACATGTGAGATATATCCCCTGTTGAAATGCTGAATCATGACAGAAGTGAGGCTGCTGGAAAGTGTTGGAATCACCACAGGTCTAATATGTGAACAAAGCCTAGAAGTACCAACCTGATCTGTGAAATTGCAGGATGTGTGAGAGTGACAGAAAGGGTCATGTATCAATGAATAAAGTAGTAATAACTCCTGAATATATAAGCTTCAGTGTGGTTCTACTGAACTAAATGCATGGGGGAATTAAAACTTAACATCCCAAACTGATTTCAGTGTGTCTGACTCTTGAATGTTCAGGCCAAAATCTGTATATGGTGATCACAGTCAGCAATTTGCAGATAGAATCTGACATACTAAACATACATAGTTGTCCCTGCCCTGTCATCAAAGTGTAGCAGGATGATGTATCTGATCAAATTCAAAATAACTAGGATAGTGATGTATCTGTAACAGGTCTAGCATGACAGTCAATTAAAAATCATTTGGAAACTATCACCCACAAGTTAATTGTGTTTCTATTACAAATGTATATCAATGTATAATTTATGAATGTGTCATCATTTTCTTTCTCCACCCACCCTATAATTGCAAATTAAAAAACTCACTAAATATTGGTATGTGAACATTTCATTAACCATGGACATTTGTCCTGTTTCAAAAATATATGCATGTCTGTTGTTGCATGTGCCCTGTTCATACCTGCAAACCTGATGGCCTGTTGCCATTAATCAACCCTGCATGTTGTTTGATTGTGTATTTCCGTTCAAATAATGCATGTGATATTGATATCCCTGTTGTTCAGTGGTGTTAATACCTGGGTGTTTGTTTAATGGGAATAACAATGCATGCTGTTACAACTAATTTGAATGGAATAATATGCCACTAACCCAAACTAATATAACATACTCACAAACCTAGAACGCTTGGGAAGGCAGGTCCCAGCAGACTCACCTCTCCCACCTCAGCTGGCGACTGCACCTGGCACTAGTGCCCAGGCTGGACCCTCCTCCTGTGGCCCTGTGCCACCTTCTGGTGGAAGCACTGCAGGGGATGGGGCCCATTCCCCCCTCTGCAAATGTGGCCGGAGGAGCTCGTCCACTCACCCTCCAAAGTGTCTGGTCTGTGGTGCGAAGGGAGATCCAAGACTCTGTTCTTGGGCCCCTACGCCAGCTTGAGGCCCAGGTGGCACAGCTTACAGGCATGCCCATTGTCCCGCCTGCACAGCCCCCAGCACAGCCCCATCGTGGGCTGTGAAGGAACAGTGGCAACTGCCTATGGGTGGGGATATCAGTTCCACTGTTGCCATCTGTGGGCTCATGTGCCCTGGATATCCCAACCTCCGTCCCCGTCAATTGTGTAACCCCCACATGTGTCATACACCACCCCTGTATGCGTCTTGTCTGTCTTGTCTGTTAACCTACCCATCCTACCTCCCCAGCTATACTGACTACCTCACCTGACATACCACACTCACCTGATAAAAAAAAAAAAAAGGGCACTCTGTACCCACAAAAAAAATACGCCCCATACATAGCTGTCCATGTTGCATACATGTCCGCTGGACATTGAAACTGTTAATTACAATTGACTGTACAACAGGTATTAATGTTGTCCTGACACCTCTCTCAGGGGTGGATGGTTCCAAATGTCACACCAAATTGCATACAAATGCATAGCTGTTGCTGGGAAAGACATGGGCAACTATGGGCCTCACCTACATCCTTCCTGCAAATTCCAAGCTTGTTTCCCTGCTGTCTTACCCTCTTTGTGACCCCTTTTTCACCACTTTCCTGTCACCCCTTTTTCTTTTCTTTCAAAGAAAATAGCACGGGTAAGGGCCTTGTGAGCGAAGCTCACTGCCAGCAAGATGCGTGAGCTCCGCAAACAAGCGCAGACCTGGTTTTAAGTGCTTAAAAGTGCCTTTGGCACTTTTGATTGACAGGCCCTGTACTCAGTTTGAAAGAAAAATAAATTCCCACTGTCACTCTTGAACCCAAGACCTTGGTAACACTAGTCTGTATGACCTACCACTAAACCATGACTCTCATGCAAGAATCTAGTGCTAAAATAAATATAACATGTAATAGCAGGAATCAATATAAAGGCAATATAGGATGTGTACTACCCAAAGCATGTCAGGTAGATTTTTAATGCCTGAATTACTGGATTCCCATACTAGTTTAGTGTTCACAGAACCAGCCCTGCTAATTGTTAGCTTGCACATAATAATGTAAGGTAATGTACATATATGAAAGTATTATATATACACACACCACACACACACACATATATATATATATATATATATATATATATATATATATATATATATTAATACATATGAAATATAGTGGTAGGTGTCAGTATTCACACACACTCACTACAGGAAACAGTGAAAATAAGTGCAGCAACCACAATCTACAACACAGCCTGACTTCTGTGAGACTTAATAACCCTTTTAACTGCGTAAAGGTGCCTTCAGCACTTTGATTGACAGGTCCTATACTCAGTTTGAAACAAAAATAAATTCCGACTGTCAGTCTTGAACCCAGGACCTTGGTAACACCAGGCTGCATGACCTACCACTAAGCCATGTCTCTCATACAAGAGCATAGTGGTAAAATAAATATAACATGTAATAGTAGGAATCAATATAAAGGCAATATAGGATGTGTACTACCCAAAGCATGTCAGGTAGATTTTTAATGCCTGAATTACTGGATTCCCATTCTAGTTTAGTGTTCACGGAAACAGCCCTGCTAATTGTTAGCTTGTACATAATAATGTAAGGTAATGTACATATATGAAGGTATATATATGTACACATACATATATATATATATATATATATATATATATATTAATACATATGAAATATAGTGGTAGGTGTCAGTATTCATACACACTCACTACAGGAAACAGTGAAGATAAATGCAGTAACCAGAATCTGCAACACAGCCTGACTCCTGTGAGACCTACTAACCCCTTTAACTGCTTAAAGGTGCCTCCAGCACTTTGATTGATAGGCCCTGTACTCAATTTGAAAGCAAAATATAACCATACTAGTAGGCCCTACCACAAGACCATTGTAACACTAGTCTGTATGACCTACCAGTAAGCCATGACTCTCATACAGGAATATAGTGCTAAAATAAGTAGAACATGTAATAGTAGTAATGAAGATAAAGGCAATATAGGATGTGTACAACCCAAAGCATGTCAGGCAGACTTTTACTGTCCCAATTACTGGATTCCCATACTAGTTTAGTGTTAACAGAAACAGCCCTGCTAATTGTTAGCTTGTACCCAATAATGTCAGCTAATGTACATATATGAAAGTATGTATATGTACACATATATATATATATATATATATATATATATATATATATATATATATATATATATATATATATATATCAATACATATGAAATATAGTTGTAGGTGTCAGTATGCATACACACTCACTACAGGGAACAGGTGAGAGAAATGCAGCAACCTGAATTTACAACACAGCATGAAGCATGAGAGACGCACTAACCTTCACACTCACAGAACACTGTCGATAGCATACCAGCATGGTCCACGCCCTTACAATCTGAAAGGGCAATGCCTATCTCACATACCCTTTTATAGCACTGTCCTGAAATCACAGTGAGACATGCAATCAGTACACAACTGGCTGCATGCAATTAGCAAATGCTGCCTTACAATTGGTGCAGAGGCCATCACATGGACCTATGCAGAAACCTACAAAAGCATCCAGTACCCACACTCCACACATGCAATACATTCATTGCACAAAACTGACAGAGAAAGAGAGAGAGAGACAGAGAGAGAAAAAAAAAGAAATAAAGACAGCCAGCAACAAAACCAGCAGCAGCAGCAGCAAACAGCAAGTAGCACCACTGACACAGCAACATCTGACACAAACACAGGTAATGCAAAGTAGCAGGTTAATACTGTGTTTACTGTGACACCTCCAAATGTATCATAGTTCACTATCTATAGGTATGTCCATGAGATAGCTTGTGTGTACATAGTCCTGATATATATACATATGTAATATTGCTGTACATGTCCTCCATACTTAAAACTTCCATAGCTTAGAACACAAGGCCAGTTATGCATATGATGCAGTAGTTCCCAGGGTCAGTAGATGTTCCTCCTCAGTGGTGTGGGACCACTGTGTATGTATGGCACTGTTCAGGTACATATCCTGTAGTATGGCCAGGGATTAATATCAGTCTGTAATGTAGTGCTATGTCCTCTAGGGGTGAACGTACCACACATCCAGGGATACCATTTTGTAACAGTGATGCTATGTGTTCTGCAATGTTGAGGGTGGCCCTCACCTGGACATGTGAGATGATAGGGAGGTTACAGTCATCTGTGATAACTAATTCCACTTGTGTAGGAGAATGGGGGGGGGGCACCTGCGCCTAAACTGTCTGCAACAATGTTGCCAATATCTGTGCATTTGGTGAATGTGAAGCATCTTAACACTGCTGACCACAGATGCCTTGCCTTCATGTGAATCTGCCCTGTGCTGCAGTAGCCTCCTGCTATTGTTATACAATGTGCCTGTATCTGTAGTCCACTGGACAGGATAAATAAGTGGTGTGCATATGGTCTGGGTTAGATATGTGTGTGCACATTACATGCACTATGTGGGATGTCTGTGGTAAGCTTTTGCAAAAGGGCCAGCAGTGTGTGTTGTGGCTTCCACTGGCCCAGTGGGCTGCATGGATAGCATCACAGTCCTAACTAGTGAATAACTGTGTAATTATGTGCATACATAGCAAGGTAGTGTACTGTGCTTGTGGTGGTGTTGGGATATGTATATCCAGGCTGAGTAATGTGTGTCCACATCACAGGATTGGATGGCAACACACATACAGTATGTAGGGATGAACACCCAGAGCGTTTCAGATGTGTTGACTGTGCAGAAATATCTGGCCATTACCTGTGCATCCCCCACAACACACACACATGCAACATATGGCAGACGTACTATAGCAATACACATAGGTTCATAGGTTCATATTAGGCTATTTGCCCTAGGGCATTGATAAGCCTAGTAGAATGTGTTTGTCTTTTGCTACCCAATTAAAATTTATGCTACTTTGCTTTTTTCTGAGGTTAGTATACTGTGCCTCTGTCTAACAGTGACATAGAAGTGATACCCGGGGTACAACTATGATCTCCATCCACTCATCCAGATTCCTATGGAAGAGAGTCAATGAGGGACTCTGCCTAACCTGTACTGTGAGTTCATTACAGAGTGAAGGGAGCCTCTGGGTTAGGAATATGTCCCTCCAGCATGTCCTATTTATGTCAGTGCTAAGGTTCAGGTCTCCTGAGCGTGTGGCTGTATGGGAGTTTGATTTCCTGAGGTGCAGCATGTCCATTACTTCTGGGTTGGACATGGCTGTATATGGCAGGCACAGATTGCCTCTGAACAGGCAGTATGCCACTGAGTCCAGCTGGATTTTCTTTAACTGGGCAGCATATGGCATCTGTTTGAGCCCTTTGATCCTCTTGATGAGGTACTGTTGGGCTTTTCCAGTTGTTGTAGGTGTCTGGTTAGGTACATCCCAAAAGGGGCATTGTACTCAATTATAGGCCTGATGATGGATGAGTAAAGAGGCACAATGACCTCCCCTGCCATACATGTGAATCCCTTCATGATTAGCTGGGCTATATAACATGTCTTTCAATCCACGTTGGCCACGTGGTTGACAAATGACAGATTGCTATCAAGTTTGTTCCCCAGGTCCCCAATTACATCTTCTGTACTCAATGGCTTAACACCTATGTGGTACTTTGCCACCAATGTGGAGGTGTGGGAATCTTCGATGAATATTGATACTCCCCCTCCTTTGTTGTTTGGTCCAAGTGTTGGGGCCGACAAGAATGGTAACAGGTATAACTTGGTAGTGCTGGTGTGCTCCTGGGAAACCTGAAACAGGTTTATGTTACTGCACAGATATCTATGTCCATAATGCTAAGTAGAGTTTTGAGTGTGTGTATCTTGAGATTTAGACTTCTGGCGTTGAGTAGCATTACTCTTAGTTCCTCATCCTTTGTGATACGTATGGATGTGGGTTTGCCTTATGAGCCTTGCCTAATAAAGGCACTATGGGTGTAGCAAGAGCCTCTGCCAAAATCCAAAAGCCCAGGGGTGACAGGTGCAAGCTGTCCCTAGCAAAGCATCGTGGCTTGTACAGCATATCACCCCAAGATGACAGGCATTGGCTCACCTGTGAATGACACCAGTACTTCAGTCAATTGTTGAAAGTGATCATCTTGCCTTGATATTGTGGCATAATTCGTGGTGAGGGTAAGATGCTACTCAAGGTCAGGGTCATACTGTCTTGGGCTTCATGCTCAGAGAGCTCCTTTCTGTCTCATGTCATGTAGTCCAGGGAGGTATGTGTCAGGTCATTCACACCAGCATGGACAATGAGTGAGTCATACTTGTACTTGCCTTGGAGTTACTTGAGTGTTTGTGTTATGTGGCGGGTCGTAGTGCCCGACAGGTTGCACACTGTGACCCTCTCCTCATTAAGCCTGGTGAACGTGATGTCAGTGTGCCTGATGATAGAGGCACCTATTACAAGTGTATGAGGTGTGTTGTTTACTGTTAAGGGCTGTGAGTGTTCAGCACATTGGCTTTCTGAGATATGTGTTGCACGTGTTTGTTGTTGTGGTAGTGGTTGCTTGGGTGTCTGCTTTGGAGGTCTCTGCTGCTTAGGTAGATCTTTATTCTGAGCCTCCAAGTATGTGTTTGTGTGATTATGTGTTTGTTTTGCTGTCGTGGTAGGTCTATGTGAGACTGGAATTGTAGTGAGTGTGGTTTCCTTCTCCACCTGACTGGTTATGGCAGTATTGAGTAGAGAGAGCCTAGCCTCCAGTTTGGTATATGGTTGCATCACTCACATGTGTTTGAATTTGTTGTTAGGAGGAGGAAGTTGTCTGTGTACATGCGGCTGTTATGACATTGCCTCTGGATTACCACACTCACCAGCTGGACTGGAGATGAGATTGACAACTGACCTTTGGACATGCTAGAATACTATTGTGAATTCTGTAATAATTGAAAACAAGGTCCAGTGGGGAGTGAGGGTGTACTGATATTACTTACTACTGCTGACTGATATAATAGCTTCAGTGAGCAAGTGCCAGGTAACTTAACTGCAATGTGTTACAATTAAGTAAATGCAAAAACAACAAGCAGGCACTTGCTGTCAAGTGTAACAAGGAAATACGTGCAGTAAGCAATGCAGATATCAGTAGTGATTCACAGAAGTGCTGAGAAGCTGTGTATTATGTGGAAGTAGCGTACCAGTGAAATAACAAGCTAACAAATAACAAGCATATAAACCAAGCTAGATTCAGGAGGCTTGGATGTAGTGTATGCTACAGCAAACAAGGTGTACCAATGTCAGTAAGATACAGTTTAAATATGCAGGCACTATACACCTGAAACCAGAAGTTCCCAGCTATGAATGGCAGAGTACAGCCTATTCTCACACAAGAGTGCAGACCACAAACCTTGTTAATGTTAAATAACTGGCCTGAAGGCCAACTGCTTATACCAGAACTAATACACTTGGACACTGGACTCTCAATCAGCAGTTCCCAACTTAGAAGGATGAAAGCTATGTGTCCTGCCACCACAGTGCTTGCCACAAACCTCCCTAATGTAAAACAACTGGTCTGAAGGCCAAGTGCTTAATCCAAAAGGCATAGAATGATAGCTACACTTTAATCAAGTTACAACCAAGCAGTAATAAGTACAATTTAATACTCCCTGTATAGAATGTGTACCATATATTGCTGACATACTCTGCTGATAACCTGTTTGTGTACTTTTCCAGGGGAATATGGCTCCAAAAAGGAACCCCGCATATTCTGCTGCAGAGGACGAAGTGATCCACCAGAGCCTGGTGCGTGACTATGACATCCTGTTTTCACGCACCACCCAGAATCAGCAGGAGAGGTCTGCACTGTGGCAAAACCTTGTCAGCAGGATAAATGATGTTGGCATGCATAATAGGACATATGAGCAGGTGAGACATCACTGCAGTGATTTGATTAGAAATGTCCGCCAGCGTGCTGCAGATATCCGCAGGCAAAGGTTGCCACAGGTGGGGTGGCCACACATCCCCTCACCAGACAGGAGGGGCTACTGCTAAGTGTTGTGGATCCAGCCCCAGAACAACAACAGCATCAGACGTGCATCATGATGGAGGTTGGATCCACACAGCAGCAAGACACCGAGCGTGCAGGTAAGATGCCATATTTATTTATTTATTGTTATTTATTTTACATTTATTGACCGGGCTAGTCTAGCTGGATATATGTCCATTTTCAGTAGAGGCCTGGGGAGAAAAGTTCCACACATAGCATAATAAAGGCAGACAGACAAGTTGTTAATAAAGACATACAAAATAATAGAAATATAAATCAACTTGTTAATAAAATCAACAAACATTTAAGGAACTCAAACAGTTTAAACTCATACACAATGTTCTGTTGGTTTCAAAGCAATTTTACCTAAAACATAAAGGTTATGCAATAAGGCAAAAGCCATATAGATAACAGTTAAAGCTCATAAGGGTAGAGAAGTAGAAGGAGTATGAACGATAAAATAATAGGGAAGAGGCAGGAGTCAAAAAGAGAAGAGAGGAAAAGAAGGAAGACAGTCAAGAGGAGGTGGGAGAGATGGGAGAAGTAGGTCAGAGCATAGAAGGACAGCAAGGGAAAAAACACAGGGTAGAAGCTAGTTTTTATGAACAATGAGGGGTTAAAGGTAAAGAGAGGGTGGGGAGAGGAAAGTTAGCCTGGAGTACTGCAAGAACAAAGCCAGTGTTTTGGAAGTACAGTTTGATTTGTTGTTTGAAGAGAGGTAAGGGTGAGATTAGAGTTAACTCCTTGTATGTACATATGACTGTTCTGTACACTGTTACTTCATGCATGCATGAGGTGTGCACGTGGTATGTATCTGTCATCATGATATGTAATTGTGCATGTGTGATACTGACATTATGAGCAGCTGATGTGTATAAGGGAACTAGTGTACTACTGTACTGTATCATATGCAAAACAAATGGCACACCTGTGCCCACTGACATTACTTTCTTCATATTTCCAGGTCCCTCCCATCTAGCAACGAGGCAGGCCATACATGCTGGTGAGTGTGTTTAACATTAACTGAAAAACTATTTATAATACTAGTAAGAGTAGTGTAACTCAGTACTGATGTGTGTGTGTACTGTGGGGTGTGCATGTGTGCAAGTGTGCCTGTGCCCATGTGTGCATGTGTGTGTGTGTCCATGAGTGCATGTGTCCATTTCTGAATGTGTGCATTAGTATTGAAGTGCATCACTGTCAAATATGTGTTGAGACTGTAATCTGTGTTCCCTGTTTTCCTCCCGTAGGTTCTGGTGCTGCTCTGGTGACCTGCAGCAGGGAACCTGAATCTTGTGCCCCAGGTACTGATGATGATGAAATGTCTATAATGGTGCAGGAAGGTGTGTCTGGGTCCGCCATTGGTCAGCCAATTGACAGTACACAGCTGTCAACCCCTTCAATGCGCACAGTCATCCTGCCGTTACATCCTTTGTCACCATTGTCCCTAGGTGACGGACAGTATGCACTGGACATAGATCATGGTAATGTGGTACCTGTGGTACATGCATCCCCACAAAGCAGCCATGAGCAGGGTCCTCCAATGGCACCACGCAGACAGTCGCCCATGGGTTCTTGTGGGGGGCATCCGTGACCGTACTGCCTCTGGCCGACGTGCCCAAGGAGGTATGCCAACCTCCACTATGTTCCGGACTGTTATGCAGGCACAGGCGCGTATAGAAAGGTACACCAGACAGGGTCTGAGGGAGCTGAGAGCATGTCGCACAGCCATGACAGACGGCATGCGTGACATTGTGAATGCTATTCGTAACTTCACAGATGTCGTTGACAGACGTTGTGGGGACATACAACAGCTGCTCCACAACCAGATGTCCATGGGCCAGGGCGATGGTGTGCGTTTGCGACATCGACGTGGCTGTATGCCGGCAACAGCACCAGCTGGCAGTGGCCGTGGACGACAACAGGCCCACTCACGCACCTCAAGTGCCAGCACCAGCCCCAGCAATGCTGGGTCTGTGCTGTCATCAGGACACCCCAGGAGACCACATGCACGTGGCTCTGGACAGTCCCAACAGGGAACTGTGTCCAGTCAACACACCCCCGCTTCCGATGACAGTACCCAGTCTGGGTTAGTACCGGATATGGTCCGTAGCACCCCTGCCAGGCACAGGTACCGTGTCCGTGCCCACAGACACTGATCTGGATGACCTGACAGGTGCAGTCAGTGGCTGTCCACAAAACCCTGTACATGGCAGCCATTATGTGGAACTGTGTGCGTGCTTACACACATGCAGAAATTTAACACCTAGGGCACACACATACACACACACACTGCACCAACACTGGTCCACCCTGTACTGCTGCCCCTCACAAACACACATACACACACATGTCAAATGGTGTTACCAGTGGCTGGCTTGGGCATACCTAACCCACACCCTGTGCATATCATGACACTGTGCCACCTCCTGCATACTACAACATCGGTGCAGGAAAAGGTAAACATGTTGCTGATGCACAGGGTGACTACATAGATGTGTATAAGTAGTAACATGTTGGTAACTGTTCACTGTTCCACTATGATTGTGTGTATATCCCAGCATTCCTGCCGCAGTAACTGTATGAATGTCCTGAATTGTTATCTGCACCCATACTACTTACCAAAGTGTACCAGCTGCACACCATCACATGCTACCATTGACTATGGGAATGTGCATCATGTGCTGTTATGTAGATTCAGCTATATGTATCTGTTCTGTCACACATGCATTTACACACACCCTGCTACCCGCACACATGCACACGCCACCTGCCATTCCCATTATTTATTACCCTACATGAGTAGCTGTCGATACATGACAGGTACACATTTGAAAAGTGCACTATGTGGATTACTACTGATTTCCTCCTCTCTACCTGTACTCACAGGGTGCAGGCAACCTCATTAGTTTAAAAGTGTAATGTGCATCAGGTACTGTGGTACCCTGATTGCCACATCAAACATGTTTTCCATACGGAAATGCACACACAGAAACATCCCACATCCACACACTTGCCACATTCAGGCTTCAAAACACTATCTAGGTATATTCTGGTACATGTGCGTGTTACAGTAGCATGTAGCACTATACTGAGTACTGGCAGTTGTCTGTTGTCATGTTGTTTGTATAGGGTAAAAGGATTGTTCGTTTATCCTACTTCGTTTTGTGGACATTACTTGAAGAAGTGTTACCTTACATGTGTTATTGGTACCAGCACCTTCTCTTTTGTTGTTTTGTTTGTATAGGGTGCTGTCAACATCACTGTTTGTTAAGGGAAATGTGCACCCTGCAGTGCATATCCCCATTTGGCAAAAGCCACATCCCACCCCCGCATTGTGCACAGACACTAACCCCACCCACACTAAAACACATACGTTCCATTTGCAAGATTCAAACACCTACCTAACTGTGTTATGACACTAGAGACAGACACATTAGCAGAGTGTGCTATTTGCATTAGTGAGAGAAATCCTTTCTAATGCTGTACTTACAGGGTGCTGACATCATCTGTGTTTAGGAAGAGGGATGTGCACCCTGTAGTGTGTTCTCCCAGTTGGCAAAAGGCACTTTTCCCTCACAGCATTATACACACACACAAACCCCAGTCATACCAACACACATACATTTCCTTTGCAGGATTCAAACTCCTACCTAACTACATTATGCCACTGGTGAAAGATGCATTAGCAGAGCGCGCTATACAAATTACTGGCGAACTTAAATTCAGGTAATATAGTTATAGAATGCTGACATCAGCAGTGTTTCAAAAGGGGAATCTGCATCCTGTAGTGTACTGTCACAGTTGCTAATAGGGGCATTTCCCACACACACATCGATGTGTTTGAGGTTTGCATATGTGGAGGATCCAGTACTCCAGTGTGATTATTATATGGTTCGATTGCAACAATGAGGGATATATTTCAAGTGGTGAGCATTTTGTACTCATGTTTGTGATGATCAGGTCTAGTATATCTGCCCCTCTTGTGGGAATGTTGACTACCTGTTCCATAGCTAAAGAGTTTCTGAACTATGGGAACCCTAGAGCTTGGGTATTGTGGCTTGAGTAATGTTCACAGTCTATGTTTGAGTAGTTGATGTCACCCAGTATGATGGTATTTGCAGAGAAATCTATACTCTCCTGTCAGCATGAAGGCTGTGTGGGATTCCTGTGTTTGAGAGGGTGCTGTAAGAGCTCCTCTGTGTCTCTTTCCATGTGGTCCAGGGAGGTACATCTCAGGTTGTTCACACCAGCATGGACAATGACTGCCTCATACTTGTACTTGCTGTGGAGTGACCTGAGTGCTTGTGTTATGTGGCACATTCTATCACCCGACAGGTAGCTAAATGTGACCCTCACCTTGCTCAGTCTGGAGGGCGGGATGTCAGTCAACAGCTCATGTCAAGCATGTTCACACTCCGCATAAATGATCTGGAAACCTTCAAAGCCCCCAGGCCTGTTGAAAATATGGACCAGACTGCAGATACCTGTATAAAGGCATTCTATGGACACATTCAGGAATGCATGGATCATGCAATCACACATGAAAGCAAGACCCAATCCTCCAAAGGCAGACATCCTGTGTGCTGGACACCAGCCATAAACAAACTATACAATAGAAGGATGAAGCTACTACATGATACAACAAACTCCCAAAATGTGAAGGCATCACTGATGAGTATTAGAAGATAACTACAGGCACTCATAAGATTGTATAAGGCCATCTTTGAGAGAAGATTCCACAAGCCACTGAGGATAATCACAAGGCTTTCTGTAGTTATGTTAGGAACCTGGGTGGTAATACCCAGATATGCTCAGAGGTAGTCCAAGATGTCACACGAAATACCAAACACACAGACATTGCCATCATCCTAGTGGACAGGTTCACTGCTACCTTCTCCCCCCCTCCACACCAAAAGGGCAAATATGTCTCCCAGCAGAGCGCTGCCCCCCCTGACATCTCAGATGCTCAGGTAAGAGCTGCCCTCTCCAAAGCAATAAACACTGCATTAATGGGACCAGACAGTGTCCCAGGCTGTGTCCTACATGAACCCCAAGAAGAGCTTACACCCAGACATAACACTACTGTTCAATCCCAGCCTTACTACATGATATGTGGCCAAAGAGTGGAGTACAGCAACAGTGGTCCCTCTACATTCAGGTGGTGCCTTAACGGATCCTGGACACTATTCGCCCCATACGTCTGAATAGCTTGGTCTGCAAAGCTACGGCAAGGATCATCATGAACCTCATAAATATAGATATTGGGGACCTACAGACATGTCACCATACACAGTTTGGCTTTGTTAATGGCAGATCCTGCCTCTCAAACCTGTTTGATTTCTTTGAAACAGTCACCAAGGCCACTGTCAAGGGGAAGGTGGTCTACACCTGGACCTTGCATAAGCCTTTGATACAATACCCCACTTGTGCATTCTAGGGAAGCTCACCAGTGTACATATTAACCCCTATGTCACTACAGATATTGCACAGTGGCTCAAGGGCAGAACACACATGGTTAGAATTGCCGGAGCCATGTCAGCCTCAAATCCAGTTACAAGTGGTGTCCCACAAGGCTCAGCCCTGGGATCTGTCATGTTCAGTATATATTTATCAGAGGTACAGGCCAACATGGAAGTACTGTGGCTGAGCAAGTTGCAGATGACTGCAAACCGGACGCCATAATCAACTCTCCAGCTAACACACGCATCCTCCAAAAGGGCCTCTGGAAACACACGACTTGTGCCACAGCCATGGCATCAAGCTGAATGCCAAAAGCGTATAGTCATTCCCTTTGTCAAACACAAAGTGACCACAAAGTACCACATATGTGTTAATCCATTAAGTGCAGATGAAGGAATTATGGACCTTGGGGTACACAGGTTGATAGCATTCTTCCATTTGACAACAACATGGCCAAAGTGGTTAGGAAAACATTTTATATGGGCCACATCATCATGAAGGGATTCACATGTAGATCAGGGGAGGACATTGTGCCTCTTTACTCATCCCTCATCATGCCCATAATTGACTACAATGACCCTGTCGGCATGCACCTTACCAGACACCTGCAGCAACTGGAAGGACCACATACGTACCTCAACAAGAGGATCAAAGGGCGCAAACAGATGCCACATACTGACTGGTTAAAGAAACAGCAGCTCTACTCAGTGGCATATTGCCTCTTCATAGGCAATCTGTGCCTGATCTATAAAGCCATGTCAATCCCTGACTTAATGGCCATGCTGCACCTCAGAATATCCAGATCCCATCAGGCTACACGCTGGAAAGACTTGAACCTCAGGAGTGATATACATAGGACATGCTGGAGGGACACATTCATAACTCAGAGGCTCCTTCATTCTGGAATATTATCCCAATAGAGGTTAGGCAGAGTCACTCAGTGACTATCTTCAAGAGGGATATTAATGACTGGATGTGACATTGTAGGTTTACCCTGGGTATCACTTATGTGTCACTGTTAGACAGAGGCACAGTATACTAACCTTGGAAAAGGGCATAGCAAGATAGATTTACAATGCATGGTGAAAGCCACACACATTCTGGCTAGGTGTATAAATGCCCTAGGGCAGATATCCTTGTATGAACCTATGGACCTATGTATCTTGTTCACCATTGGCCCTATGTGCTGTTAATCACCAATGCAATCTCAATACTATGGTAGCATGTGCAAAGGTCAGTTGTCAGTCACCTCTATGGTACAGTTGTGGAATATGTGAGTCATGTAGTAATGTCACAGCTGCCACATGTACACAGTCAACCCTATCCCCTACCCATGGATGTACAACACATGTATGAGATGGAAACACATGGCCAAACTGTGGACTAAGCACTCTGAACCCAGTACTGGCATAACCTGTCAGGTGGCATGAAATACTACAGTGACTGCAATACCAGTCTGATGTGGACCTACACTGACAGCAATACAAGCACGGAAACACACCGGGCCATTTGTGGAGCCTAAGGATAGCATCCTGCCTGAGTGGCAAACACCTCTGCAGCTGGCACACAGGCATACGTTAGGCCTGAACACAGCACGCATAACACATAGCACACAAATCCTGTGTGCCAAACAAGCACAGTCTGTACAGCTATACAACACTACTGCTGCAGATGTGTTAGGTACTTTTATTGTCCAGTACAGTGAGGTCATGCTCACCAGGCTGGACAAGGTGAAGGTCACAGTGATATGCTCATGGGGCACTATGGTCCACCACATAACACAAGCATACAGGTCAGTCAGATGCATGGACACATATGACTCAGTCATTGTCCATGCTACTACAGCTGATGTGTGATGTCCCTCACTGGGATACATGATAGGGAACATGGAAGGGCTCACTGAGCAAGTGACACAGGCTGGTAGAACCCTGACCTTGGTTGGCATCAGACCCTCACCAGGGATGCTGACATATTACTGAATGCTAATGAATTACTGTAGCTACAACACCATAGCTGAATGGTTCTTAGCATGCGGTCACTGCATTGCTATGGAACAACGTCTTACCACTCCCACAACAGGTGAAAACATGCAGCACCTGTTCATCAACAACATGTAGACTATATGCCCCAGACCAGGTGTGTATCCCTCACTACTAGGTTGATAGCATCTACATCTCACACTGTATATACACATCCCACATGCAGCACCTGCACAGAAGACCACAGTCATAATGTTACCCTGTGCAAATACCATGTATTCACATGTGGCAGGCATCACACATGGTAACTATTGAAGGTCACAGGTACATATGTGTATTTGGCACACACATACATCATGTGTGCATTGCCATAACTGGTTTAATCGATGTCATGCATTATTGTGAGAAACAACCCGCACACATGGGCATTCTGTGTGGGCAAAACACGTGACATGTCTGGAATCAAAAGCCATAAATAATTGTGATATCATTTAGAAAGGGGTATGTGCATCCTGTAGTGTGTTTTCCCAGTTGCCAAAAGGGATGTTTTTTTCATACACACTTACCCCCCTTTACACACAGTTGCTGGATTCAAACCCCTACCTAATTATGTTATGACACTAGAGAAGGCCGCATTAGCAAAGTGCGCTTTTTGCATTACTGGGAGATTTCTTTTCCCCTGATATACTTATAGGGTGCTGACAACATCAGTGTTTAGAAAGGGGAATGAGCATCCTGTGGTGTGTTTTCACATTTGCCAAAAGGGATGTCCTTTTCATACACACACTTACCCCCCTTCACACACATTCACCACTTGCTGGATTCAAACCCGTACCTAACTATGTTATGACACTAGAGATGGACACATTAGCAGAGCGCACTATTCGCATTACTGGGAGATTTTTTTTCTCCTGATATACTTATAGGGTGCTGACATCATCGGTGTTTAGAAAGGGGAATGGGCATCCTGTGGTGTGTTTTCACAGTTGCCAAAAGGATGTTCCTTTCATACACACACACTT
The DNA here is from genome assembly GCF_019279795.1 of Protopterus annectens. Lineage (NCBI taxonomy): Eukaryota > Metazoa > Chordata > Ceratodontiformes > Protopteridae > Protopterus > Protopterus annectens. The sequence continues at coordinate 1,149,456,955 of NC_056743.1, read as the reverse complement.
ACCCTCCTTCACACACACTCGCCACTTGCTGGATTCAAACCCCTACTTAACTATGTTATGACACTAGAGAAGGATGCATTAGCAGTGCACGCTATTCGCATTACTGGGTGATTATTTTTCTCTTGATATACTTATAGGGTGCTGACATCATCGGTGTTTAGAAAGGGGAATGGGCATCCTGTGGTGTGTTTTCACAGTTGCCAAAAGGATATTTTTTTCATACACACTTACCCCCTTCATGCACACTTGCTACTTGCTGGATTTAAACCCCTACCTAAGTATGTTATGACACTAGAGACAGACACATTAGCGGAGTGTGCTATTCACATTATTGGGAGATTTTTTTTCTCCTGATATACTTATAGGGTGCTGACATCATCGGTGTTTAGAAAGGGGAATGAGCATCCTCTGGTGTGTTTTCACAGTTGCTAAGAGGAACATTTGGACTAAGTGTGTGAGCATGCCCAGTTCAGCCTTCCCATGGCATGTTGTGTGAAAGATGTCTCATTCATCAAAGTGTGTGAGCATGCCCAGTGTGAGCTTTCCATATGTTGAACTCTGCAGCCCATCACATTTGTGGATGAGTGTGACCTTCAACAAATATCTCCAGTTTATGGTTGTGTGTTCTGTGCCATGTTGTGTAGTTACTGTCCAAATGCTTTTTGTGTGAACACAACAGGGATTATACTGTGCCTGCAGGTTTTGCATGGGATACTTTGCATACAATTGTCAACATCCGTTCATACTGACCTAACACTGTAGTACTGTATAGTGTAGTGGTTCAGTACTTTCACTGTGGTGGACAGTATCCTGGGCTTTAGTCCTATCACTGCTTTACATTTCCATAGTGTGCACAACAGCCTGGTTAGGGTCCAGTTGTGCACATCTGCACAAAAGCGTGCCTCTATGGACCCTGGTAATTACCCCCATAAGCTTAACAAGTCTAGTCTGCAAAGCTATGGAGAGGATCATAATGGAGCTCATAAACAAAGATATAGGGGACATGCAGACATTGGACCCGTCCCAGTTTGGCTTGGTCAAGGGCAGATCATGCCTTTTGAACTTGGTCGACTTCTTCAAAACAGTCACTAAGGCCATTGATGAGGGAAGGGCAGTCCATACAGCCTACCTTGACCTTGCAAAGGCTTTCGACACAATATCCACTCGGGTATTGTAGAAAACCTACCAACCTAAATGTAAACCCATATGTCACAAGATGGGTTGCAAACTGGCTTAAGGACAGGACCCACAGGGTTAGAGTTGCTGGCGCTATGTCAGACTCCAAGCCGGTCACAAGTGGTGTCCCACAGGGCTCAGTCCTTGGCTCCCTATTGTTCGTCATCTACTTCTCAGAGGTACAGGCCAACATGGGAGGACTTTGGCTGACAAGGTTTGCAGATGACTGCAAACTGGGCGCCATAGTGGACAGTGCATCAGACACGGATATCCTTCAGAAGGGACTCACGGACACTGATAGCTGGTGCCAGAGCCATGGCCTGACGTTAAATGCCAAAACATGTATAGTCATACCCTTCGGGAAAAGCAAGGTAACCCCAAGCTACCATATAGGTGGCAATCCTCTAAGCACAGAGGAGGTTATCATGGACCTGGGGACTCAGGTTGACAGTGGCCTTTCTTCTGACACTCACGTTACTAACGTGGCTAGAAAGACCTTCTACATTGCCCACCTGATCAGGAAGGGATTCACATCCAGATCTAGTGAGGTCATTGTTCCCCTGTACTCTTCACTTATCAGACCAATGATTGAGTACAATGCCCCATTCTGGATGTATCTCACCCGACATCTGCAGCAATTGGAGAGAACCCAAAAGTCCCCCACCAAAAGGATAAAGGGACTCCAACATCTGTCATATGCTGCCAGATTGAAGACACTCCAGCTCTATTCAGTCATATACCGTCTGCTCAGAGGTGACATGTGCCTGACATGCAAGGCCATGTCCAACCAGGAAGTAATGGACATGCTCCACCTCAAAATCACCAAATCCACCAGAACCACTAGGGCAAGTGACTTAAACCTTACCAGGGATATAAGTAGGACATATTGCAGGGATAGATTTATCACTCAGAGACTCCCTATGCTGTGGAATACAATCCCGGTCCATGTGAGGCAGAGCACCTCACTGGCTCTGTTCAAGGGGAATCTTGACCTGTGGATGGGAGATCATAGGTTTACCCCGGGGAATGTCTCTGTGTCACTGCTGGACAGAGGCACGACAAACTAATGGGCACAGTATTGTTTCCATATAAGGGGTGGCGTACACCAAAAAACTCTGGGCTGGGCTTATAACTGCCTTAGGGCAGATAGCCTAGTATAAACCTATGAACCTATGAACCTATCTGACCATGTTGCATTATGTTCGGATATGAACTACTTACAACAGCCTCATCCAACATCAGTAGTGTATTCCACAACATGGGTGTACATTGGCAAACACTACCGATGTGCCCTAGGCCATTTCTAATGCTAGTCAGAGAGTGTGTTTGTCCTTCGACACATTGTAAGTGTAGTTTGCCATGACATATGTCTTGTTTAGTATACTGTGCCTCTGTCTACCTGTGACATAACATTGATACCCAGGGTAAACCTACCATCTCCCATCCACTCATTAAGATTCCTGTTGAGGAGAATCAATGAGTGACTCTATGGATAACCTGTACTGGTAGTTTACTCATTCGTGGGGGTGGCTTCTGTGTTATGGATAATGCAGTACAGCTTGTCCTATGTATGTCAGTGCTGGGGTTCAGGTCCCTCATGTGCATAGCTCACTGCCATTCAGATTGTACAAGGTGCAGCATGTTCATTGATTCCAGCTTGGACATGGCTTTCTACATCAGGCACAACTTGCCTGGGTGGCCAGCATGGCAGTGTGTGGAGTTGCACTCTGTTTAATCAGGCAACACATTACATGTGTTCAAGCTCTTTGATACTCCTGGTGAGGTACTGTTGTGGACTTTACAGTTGATGGAGGTGTCTGCTGAGGCACACCCCACAGGGGCTGTTGTGGTCATTTGTAACGCTGATGAAGGACAACTGCAGAACCACAATGACCTCCCCTTATCTAGATGTCATAACCTTCATGATTAGGTTGGTATATGGATTGTTTCTGTTAACACTACAGCCACATGTTTGTCCAATGCAGGATATCTATCACCTTGTGTACCCAGGTCTGTCATTACATGTTAAGTATGTAATGGGTTAACACCTATGTGGTAATTGGTGGTCACTTACTGTATATCCACAGAGGTTGACTATACAGTTTTCTCCATTTAACATGCTGACATGGCTATGGCACCGGTTGTCTGTTTCTATGTGGCCCTTTTGTGGGATGCTTGTGTCAGCTGGAGTGTCAGATATGTTAGGCGGTTTGTAGTCCTCTGCAAACATGTTCAGGCACAGTCCTTACATGTTGGCCTGTACCTATGGGGCATATATACCAGACGGGAAGGTCCCAGGACCAAGCTTTGTGGGATACCTGTTATATGTGGTTTGTAGTGTGACATGGCTGCAGCATGTCCGACCATGTCAGTTCTGTTGTTGGTCTGGTTTGCAACCCCTCTAGTGACATTGGGGTGTATATATAAGCTGGTGAGCATATCTATATTGAACACGTAGGGTATTGTATGGAAGGCTTTGCAAGGTCCAGCTACACTGTGTGGACCACATTGCCCTCATCAGTGACCTCAATCACTGTTTCAACTGAGTCACACATGTTTAGGGGTGGGGTCTGCACTTCATAAACCCACACTGGGTAGGGTCGGGTGTCAATAGATCCCCAATATCGTTATGTCTGCGGTACATGCTGATCCTTTCCATAGCTGTGCAGACCAAGCTTCTCAGGATTCTGTGGTGGTTGTTTTTAGTATCCATTCAGGCGACACCTTTCTTGAGAACAACCACTGTTGTTGTACACTGCTCTTTGGGTACATATCCTGTGGTAAGGCTGACATAATGTCAGGGAGGCAGCAGTCTGCTGGGAAGGATATTTGGCATTATGAGGGGGGGGTTTGCACTGCACCTGTCAGGATGTATGTTGGCAATACGTGTGTGTGTTTGGTATGTTGTTTGTAATATTTGTGTGATCCAGAGCATATCCAGGAATTCACAACACGCTTACTACCATCAGTTGCAGCAGCCTTGGGGTTATCCTTAGTGTCCTGTACAATTTGTATCATAATAGGTTCATAGGTTCATACTAGGCTATCCACCCTAGGGCATTTGTAAGCCTGGCCACAGTGTGTGTGGCTTTTGCCACCCCTTGCTATGTGAATATTATGGCCACTTATGATTTACTTAGCTGTGCCTCTGTCTGGACATGACACAGTAAAGACCCCCAGTGTACATCTACAATTATCCATCCATTTTGCTAACTTCCTGTTGAAGAGTGTCAGTGAGGGGCTCTGCCTAACATGTAGTGGTATTCTGTTCCAGGGTGTGGAGAGACTCAGGGTTAGGTATCTGTCCCTCCAGCACATCCTATTTGATTATGTGTTAAGGTTGACATCTCTGACTCACACAGCTCCGATGGCTTTGAGTTTTCTGGGGTGGAGCATGTCCATTACTTCTGTGTTGGACATGGACTTGTACAACAGACATACAATGCCTCTGTGTTGGCAGTATGTGACTGCATTCGGCTGTGGTGTCTACAGCCAGGCAGCATATGAGATATATTTGAGACCCTTTCTGACTCTTGCTGAGGTACCTTTGAGGTCTTTCTAACTGCTGCAGGTGCCAGGTAATGTACATCCCAAATGAGGCATTGTATTACAATATGGTCTGATAGGGGAACAGTATAGGGGCACAATGACCTTTGTTGACATAGATGTGAATCCTTTCATGATACAGTGTCCAATATAGACAGTCTTCCTAGACAAATTGGTGATGTGGCTGTCACATAACAGGTGACTGTCCACTTGTGTCACTAGGTCCCTGATTACTCCTTCCACACATAATGGTTTACCACCTATGTGGTAATTTGTGTGTACCTTGTTTTGTATTTGGTGGTACATTCATACTGTCCACTGTCTTCAGGACAGTGGGGTGGGGTTCCTGTGTGTGAGAGTGTGGTCTGTAGCATGCTACAGACTGTACAGCAGTCTTGCCTACAGTTAGTTGCACATGGGTGGACTGCAATGACATAAGCATTGTCAGTTAACTGGACATATGGCTGTCTGTGCTGAATATGGATACTCACCCTCCTTTTATGTTTTGTTACAGGTTTTGTGGCCATAACACATGATATGTGGTATTACCTGGTAGTGCTGGTGTGCTGTCACGAGGCTTGCAGCAGGTTTGTATCACTGGACAGACATCAATGTTCTCCATACTGGGGAAGGCCTCAGGAGCATGCATATTGAGGTTTACACATCTGGCATTGATCAGCATTACCCTTCTGTTTCTTTCCAGTTTTGTTTTCTATGGTGGTGGGTTGGTCTTTTTGGCCTTGCCTACGGAAGGATCTCTGTAGTTTGCAAAAGCTTTAGGCAATATCCAGTTGCTCATGGGTAACAGGTGCAAGCCATCTCTGGGACAGCAGCATGTCTCACTATGGAGTCACCTGTTACAACTGTATCAGGCATGTTGTTTCTCCTTCTGTCCTGTGACTGTTTGGCACACCAGCTTTGTGTACTATGTGTTACATGTGCTATGTCTGGAGTTTGTTTTATTGGGTGTCTGCTTTGGAGGCTTGTGTTGGTGTTGTGTGTTTGTAATTAGGGCCTCTGGGAATGTTTTGTGTTTATGTGTTTGGTTTACAGTCGTTGTAGGTCTATGTGGGACTGGGTTTGTGGTGTATGTGGTTACCTTGTCCTCCTGACTAGTTTTGACAGTACTGATTTGGCGGTGCTCAGGCCCCGGTTTGGCTACCTGGTTGTGTCTATCACATACATTTGTATTTATTGGGGTGAGTTGTTGTTGTGTGTGTACTTGGGACAGGTGTCACATTGCCACTGGATTCACAGATTCTACTTGTTTTGCCTGGCCTTAGTGGATTGTATGTGTGGACACATTTTATTGCCATACTAGTGATCACTGATTACTTCACTTTTCATGTTTGATCTATCATGTGGTAGCTTCCTCATTCTCTTCAATGGTTTAGTAATTTATGGAGTCCAGCATGCCAGATGCCTGGGTGTATGGCATTGTGTCTTGTTGTTTGTGATTGCAGACTCCAAGCACTCTTGGCTGTGTTCATGGTATGCCTGTATAACATGTTCTGCAGTGTGTCCCATATTCTGGACCTGCACAGGGCTTTTCATGGATTCCACATTGGTTTGTAGGGGTGCAAGCTATGCTTTATACATGTGTTTCACTGTGGTAATCTGGCCAGGGACTGGGGTCATGATGTGTAACTACAGTGTGATTACTCTATGGTCTGGTCTTACCAGTGAGGGATACACTTCTCATCTTGACATCCAGTACACATATTTCTGATTATCACATCCAGTATGCTTACCCTCTTGTGGAAGTGTTACATTTTGCATGTCCATTTTGTTTGATGGATTCTGGGAAATTGTCTACACTTGTGTCAGTGCTAGTATAATACAAAGAGTATAGTGACAAACACCTCAAAAGCTGACTTCACACTTCTTCGGACTGAGATGGTATCCGTTAAGCCCACTGGGCCAGTGGAAACCACAACACACAATGGTGACTCCTTCACAGACACTTTCTACGGACATCTCCGAGATAGCATGGACCATGCAATCACAAATAAATACAAGACCCTCTCCACCAAGGGAAAGTGGCCTGTCTGGTGGACCCCAGCCATAAACAAACTGTATAACAGATGAAGGATACTAATGCAAGACAGAGCTACATCTCCTAAAGGGAAGGCAGCTGTGATCAGCACTAGTAAAAAGCTACATTCTCTCATAAAGACATCCAAGGTCAACTTTGAGACATAAACACCAAAGACAATAAAGATAACCACACTGCCTTCTTCAGTTATGTCAGAAACCTGGGTGGGAACCCTCAGATATGCTCTGAGTTGGTACACAACAACATATATTTCAGTGACCTGACAGATATTGGCAACATTCTGGCAGACAGGTTCAGTGCAATTCCCCCCCGCACCCCCAAAAGAAGATAGTTATCACAGATGAATGTAACCTCACTGTCATCTCAGATGTCCATGTGAGAGCCGCACTCAGCAAAGACAAGAACACAGCATCAATGGGACCTGATGGTATCCCCAGTTGCATGCTATGTGAACTCCAGAAGGAGCTAAACCCGTATATACAAATGCTATTTAACCTTAGCCTTGCTACAGGATATGTACCTGAACACTGGCGAACAGCAACAGTGGTCCCACTCCACAAAGGAGATGCCTCCACAGACCCTGGGAACTACCACCACACAAGCTTAACCAGCCTTGTCTGCAAAGCTATGGAAAGAGTCATTATGGAGCTCTTAAACAGAGACATTGGTGACCTACAGACCCTTGATCCCACCCAGTTCAGCTTTGTACAGAGCAGATCCTGCCTTTTGCACCTAGTTGACTATTTTGATACTGTCAGTAGGGCCATTGATGAGGGCTACGGTCCACACAGCCTACCTGCACTTGGCTAAGGCCTTTGACACAATACCCCACTCAGGCATCATAGACAAGCTCAACAGCTGAAATATAAAATCATATGTCACAGGATAGTTTGCAAAATGGCTAAGAAACAGAACCCATAAAGTCGACATTGCAGGTGCCTTGTCAGATTCAAAGCCAGTCACAAGTGGTGTCCCACAAAGATCTGTCCTGGGACCCCTCTTATTTGGCATTTACTTTTCAGATGTGAAAGCAAACATAGGAGGGTTGTGGCTGACAAAGTTTGCAGATGACTGCAACCTAGGCACCATAGTGAATACATCAGCTGGCACACACATCCTACAGAATGCCGTCACAAAGACAGATAGCTGGTGCCAGAATCATGGCCTGAAACTGACTGCAACTGATGTGTAGTCCTCCCCTTTGGAAGGAACAAAGTACCCACAAATCAATACATAGACAGCAACCCACTGAGCACAGAAAACAAATCAGACACCTGGGGACACATGTAGATAGTGACATCTCGTTTGACACCCATGTTGCCAAAGTGGTTAGAAAGACTTTCTATCTTGCCCACCTTATCATGAAGGGTTTTCCATCCAGATCACAGGAGGTCATTGTACCACTATACTTCTCCCTTATCAGGCCCATGATTGAATACAAAGCCCCATTTGGTATGTACCTCACCCAGCACTTGCAACAGCTGGAGAGACCCCAAAAGTACCTTACCAAGGAGATCAGGGTCTACAACACATGTCATATGCTTCCAGACTAAAGGAAATCCAGCTTTATTCAGTGGCATACCGCATACTTACAGGTGACCTATGCCTGACATACAAGACCATGTCCAATCAGGATTTGGTGGACATGCTCCACTGCAAGCAATCCAAATCCACCAGGACCATGGGAGCTGAAGATTTGAACCTCAGCACATACATGTATAGGACATGCTGGAGGGACAGAGTCATAACTCAGAGGCTTCTCACACTCTAGCAGAGTATCCCAGTTCATGTTAGACAGAGTCCCTCACTGACTCTCTTTAAGATAAGTCTGGACAACTGGATGTGGGATTGTAGGTTTACCCCAGGGGTCCTCCCTGTGTCACTACTAGACAGAGGCACAGTCAAGGTATTCAATTATGTACAGGGGTCATAATGTGTCACTACTAAGTGAGAGGCACAATATTCGGAATCTATTCTGTACACTTATTACCACTATAAGGGGTGGCAATAGCCACATCACCATGGCTAGGCTTATAAATGCACTAGGGCAGATAGCCTAGTAGTAAACTATGAAACTATGAAACTATGGTGTATGTGTAGGTATTGTCAGTCAAGCAATATAATGTGGTTTGGGGGGCTTGATATCTTCCTGTCTTCCAACAGTTTTTTGTCTATTCCTTCTAGCATGTCAAGGGATCAGTTGCTAGTGTCCTCTCCTGCTCAGCTGGTGAACCTGGGAATATTGAGGCAATGTTACAATTGACTCATGTACACAGACAACCCTCTCCTTCTCCCACAAAACACAAATACATGCAAGAGATGCAACTATATAGCCAAACTGGAGGCTGAGCTCTCTCAACATAGGACTGGCAAGACCAGAGAGGAGGAGAAGGTAACCACACACACCACAAACCCAGTCTCACATAGCACTATCACAACTTCAAATCATACACATAAACACACAAAGACATACTCGGAGGCTCTGATCACAGATCTACCATAACAGCAGAGGCCACCAAAGCAGACACCCAAACAACTGCCTCCACAGGGCACAGCACATGCAACACATAGACCACAGAGTCAGTGTGCCAAACATTCACAGCCCTTAAGGCCAAACACAATGCCAGACACACTCATCATAGGTGACTCCATAGTCAGACACACTGATGTCCCGCTCACCAGATTGAGTAAGGAGAAGGTCACAGTAAGCTGCCTATCGGGCGCTGGAATCCACCACATAATGCAAGCACTCAGGTCACTCAACTGCAAGTACAAGTATGACTCAGTCATTGTCCATGCTGGTGTGAACGACCTGAGATGTACCTCCCTGGACTACATGAAGAGAGACATAGAGGAGCTCTCTGATTATGTAGCCCAGGCAGGTATGACCCTGACCTTGAGCAGTATCCTACCTTCACCAAGAATGATGCCACAATACAGAGACAAGATGATCAGCTGTAATAATTGGCTTAATCTATGGTGTCATTCAAAGGGGATCCAATGTCCATCTGCCTGGGATGACATGCTGGACAAGCCACACTGATTCGCAGGGGACAGCTTGCACCTGTCACCCCTGGGCTTCCGGAATTTGGCTAAGGCTCTTGCCACCCCCATTGTGCCTTTTTTAGGCAAGGCTCAGATTCTAAACCTACCACCCTAGAACACAAAAAAGGAAATAAACTAAGGGTAATGCTGCTCAATGCCAGATGTCTCAACCTCAAGATGCACGCACTCAAAGCCCTTCTCAGTATGGAGAGCATCGATGTCTGTGCTGTGACTGAAACCTGGTTCAAGGCTCCTGACAGCACCCCGGCAGTATCAGTTGTTACCTCATATCATGCGTTCCAGCCCCAAAATCCGGATGACACCAAGAAAGGAGGGTGGGTGTCCATATTCATCAAGGACACCCTCACCTCAAGGTTGGTGGCAACACATGATGCATCGGAGACCATCCAGGTGCAATTAACCATAGGCAAGACTGCTCGGCAGTTTGTAGCAGGTTACAGGCCACCCTCTCAAACTCAGGAACCTCACACAGCTTTCCTGAAAACACTGGAGGGGATAAATGTATCTCCAAACACCATCATACTGGGTGATTTCAACTATCCAAATATAGACTGGGATCACTACTCAAGCCCCAACACTCTAGCCCAAAGGTTCCTAGAGTTCATAACCTCAAATGCCATGGAACAACTAGTCACCATCCCCACAAGAGGAGACAACATACTAGATCACATCATCACGAACATGGGGTCACAATGTTCAACACCAGAAGTATACCCATCATTGGTGAGATCAGATCATAAACTAATCTCACTGGAAGTCCACATCCCACCCCACCCCAGATAAAAAAGACCACAGTGAAGAACTTCTCAAAAGCCGACTTCACACTTCTAAAGACTGGTGTGGTCTCTTTCAAGGCCCCCAAGCCAGCGGAAACCATTACCCAAGCCGCTGAATCACTTACAAATGCCTTCTACCAGCACCTCCAGGACTGCATGGATCAGGCAATCCCAAACAAAACAAAGACTCTTTGTACCAAAGGCAAGCATCCAGTCTGGTGGACCCCAGCCATAAACAAGCTCTACATCAGAAGGAAGGAGCTACTACAAGATAGAGCAAAATCCATAGAAGGGAAGACACCCCTGCTCATTATAAGTAAAGAACTGAGATCTCCCATAAAATCATCCAGGGCAAATTTTGAGAGAAAACTCGCTAAGGACTCAAAAGACAATCATAAGGCCTTTTTTAGCTATGTTGGAAACCTGGGAGGAGACTCCCAGATATGCTCAGAATTAGTTCATAATGATGTAAAAATCACTGAACCTACAGACATTGCCAACATACTGGCTGACAGGTTCAGTGCAGATTTCCCCCCCCCCAAAGGGAGGGATATCTATACCAGGGGATTGTAGCCCCCCAAACATCTCAAATGCTCAGGTGAGAACTGCTCTATCCAAGGCGAGAAACACAGCATCCATGGGACCAGATGGTGTCCCCAGTTGTGTGCTCCACAAACTCAATGAGGAATTAAACCCGCAGTTAGGGCAGCTGTTTAATCTTAGCCTCACCTCAGGATACGTACCCAAGGAGTGGCGTACGGCAACGGTGGTCCCACTTCACAAAGGAGGTGCCTCCACCGACCACGGAAACTACCGTCCCATCAGCTTGACAAGCCTGGTCTGCAAAGCTATGGAGAGGATCATAATGGAACTCATAAATGAAGACATAGGGACTTGCAGACTTTGGATCCAACCCATTTTGGCTTTGTCAAGGGTGATCATGCCTTTTAAACTTGGTTGACTTTTTCAAAACAGTCACCAAGGCCATTGATGAGGGCAAGGCAGTCCACACAGCCTACCTTGACCTGGCAAAGGCTTTCGATACAATACCCCACTCGGGTATCATTGACAAACTCACCAGCTTAAATGTAAACCCATACGTCACAAGATGGGTTGCAAACTGATAAGTGACAGAACCCACAGGGTCAGGGTTGCTGGCGCCATGTCACACTCCAAGCCTGTCACAAGTGGTGTCCCACAGTGCTCAGTCCTGGGCCCACTTTTGTTCGGCATCTACTTTTCAGAAGTACAAGCAAACACAGGAGGATTATGGCTGACAAAGTTTGCAGATGACTGCTAACTGGGAACCATAGTTGAAAACCCATCTGACACAGACATCCTTCAGACGGGTCTCATAGAAATGGATAACTGGTGCCAGAGCCATGGCCTAAAGTTAAACGCTAAACAATGCATAGTCATACCCTTTGGGAAGAACAAGGTTACCCCTAGTTCCCATATAGGTGTTAATCCTCTAAGCACAGGAGAGGTTATCAGGGATCTGGGCACCCAGGTTGACAGTAACCTTTCGTTTGACACTCACATTGCCAAAGTAGTTAGGAAGACCTTCTACATTGCCCACCTGATCATGCAGGGATTCACATCTAGATCAAGGGAGGTCATTGTTCCCCTGTACTCATCACTCATCAGACCAATGATTGAGTACAATGCCCCATTCGGAATGTATCTGACCCGACACCTGCAGCAATTGGACAGGCCCCAAACATTCTTCACCAGAAGGATAAAGGGTCTCAAATATATGTCTTATGCTGCCCGACTGAAGGAACTCCAGCTCTATTCAGTCACTTACCATCTGCTCAGAGGTGGCCTGTGCCTGACATACAAGGCCATGTCCAACCCGGAATTAATGAACATGCTTCACCTCAACACCTCTAAATCCATCAGATCTACAAGGGCATGAGACTTAAACCTCAACACGGCTATTAATAGGGCATGCTGGAGGGACAGATTCATCACCCAGAGACTCCCTATGCTGTGGAACAACATCCTGGTACATGTGAGGCTGGGCACCTCGCTGGCTTTGTTCAAGAGAAATCATGACCAATGGATGGGAGATTGCAGGTATACCCCAGGGATAACATCAGTGTCACTGCTTGACAGAGGCACAGCAAAATAATGGGCATATTATCCTTCAAACTGAAGGGGTGGCGGAAGCCACAAAACTCTGGGCTAGGCTTATATATGCCCTAGGGCAGATAGCCTAGTATGAACCTATGAACCTATGAACATAGGCCTGGTGCAGTTCTTGCTATTAGGACAGTGGTCTGCAGAAAGCTATATAGTAGTAGGCAGTTTTAGCAATTGGTATTTGACCATGGCTAATCCATGTTGCTTCTTGTTGTGGTACCAACATGGGGGTGTGGTTATCCATGACATTTATTGCTAGTCACCCTCGTTTTGTAGCTTGTTCCATGTTTTTGCACATGTACATCACTGTATGAGGTGTGACCTGGTAGTGTTAGGGTGCTGATGTGGGCTTTGACCCGGTTTTCTATTACAGCACTGATATCTACATTCTCTATACTGTGTGTGTTTACACTGCATGCATCTTGCTGTTTATACTTCTGGCATTGGGTAGCATTACATCTAGGTTCCTATCCCTTGTGGTACCTATGAAGGTGGGTTTGTGTTTTGTGGTTTATGATTGGTGAGGGTGGATGTTAGTCAGGGTCCTCAGGTGTGCATATGGTACATGGTGTTACATTACTTAACACATGGCATTCATGCCTCAGGTGGTGCTGCAGGGCTGCCTCTGTCGGATGCACATACTACACTCCCTGTACATGTTTGGAAGCAGGTTGTGTCATGTTAGGCATCCCTGTTACTATATGAGTGAGTCAGAGCGGGTATCAGTCCCAGTGTTCCTACTGACCAAGTGTATGTGCTATGCGTTGCCTCTTTGCCAAGGCCAGGGCATACTGGGCACACCTCCTTCTGCCTACTGGGGCAAGGTCAGGTTGTTCCTCCTCCGAGTCACCCTCTGCCTGTGGTGGCCTTGGCAATGGTGGTCGTATGTTTGGCCCAGCCCTATGCTGGTCCTGCTGCAGCTGTTTCTGCAGGATCATATTATGTAGCATAGCACATATCATGATCATTTGGGTACATGTAGTTGGTGTGTACTGCAAGGCTCCACCAGATGTGTCCAGACACCGGAACCGTGACTTGAGCAGCCCAAACACATGCTCTATGACATTACGTGTTTGTCCGTGTGCCTCATTATGGCGTTCCTGTTCAGGTGTGTGTGCATTTCTGATGGGTGTCATCAGCCACGGCTCAAGTGCATAACCTGCATCCCCCACTAGGTGTCCGTGTGGGAAGTCCCCACTGGCAAATGATTGGTACAGCTGCGTCAGATGCCAGATGTGGGAATCGTGGTAGCTCCCAGGGCAGCCAGCACACACATTCATTATTATGCCCTGGGCATCACACACGACCTGGCAGTTGATGGAGAGGAATCCCTTGCGGTTAATATAGGCTCTACCCCGCTCACCGGCTGGTGTTTTGATGCGTATGTGCGTGCAGTCTATTGCACCCAGTACCTCAGGGTATCCCGCTATTTGCTGGAAGAAACGCATATTGCTGGCCACAACCTCACGGGCATTGGGGAAATATACATGGTCACCGACATGTGCTGACATGGCATCCAGGAACTGGTGCAGTACCCTGGAGGCTAATGTCTGTGATATCCCCATCATATCACCAGTTGGTCTCTGGAAGGTACCTGTTGCTAGTATTCTTAGGCCAACATATACCTTGGTTTCCACTGGGATGAGTTCTCCTCTGTTGGTTCTGTGTGTGAGGCGTGGCCTGCACAGCTCAACAATTTGCTGCAGAAGGTCTCTGTCCACTCTGTAGCACTCTACTATCTCCAGCTCATGTAACCCATGGTAGGTGACCCTGGGCCTGTATACTCTTCTCCTTCTCCTCACTCTGGGTTGTCTGTCAGCATCTGCATTGTCACCACCCTCAGCAATTTGCCTATGCCTGATTATAACAGCTATGGCAGCCCCTAGCATTTCTGCTCTGAGTTCAGCTTTTTCAGTTTTCAATTCTGATAGCTTACTTTCTTGCAGTATCTCTTGTGAGAAACACCCTGCACTGCTGTTTGCAGTGTTTTAAGTGCTGGGTTGGGCTTCTAGTCTGCCTGTGTAATTGCCTGCTTCCAATTGTTTCCACCAATTAACTCCAGCAGTATCCTCTGGCAGTTTCCCTGTATTTTGGTTGTTTCCTGTTTCCTCTCTGTTTCCTCAGGGGGAGCAATGTGCACACCAGCTTAAGCACGCTCACAGTTGCTTAAACGCATGCACACATCCTTACACGGTGTTACACGTGTGCACACATCCTTACACGGTGTGAACTTGGCTGATTCATGGTAAAACGCGCGCACATTGCCTTATACACATGCACAACCGCGCAAACCGTTGCAAACGGTTTGCAACACGCTCCCACATGTTGAACCTGCCTTACACGTGCACGCGCATGCACGTATATCAAGAAAGTTTGAGTGTAGGGATAGTGTGCACCCTCTATTTCTTGACTTTTCTAGTGTTCTGTTGGGACACACCTCTCTCCCTGATGTCTGTCTGTCATCTGTCACCTTACATTGCCCTCCAATCTGATACATTTATTTCTATCATTCCCCCCTGTGATGTCACCTACCTCTTACTCTGTTCCTCCCCCTTCTGTAACTCTTACACTACTCAGAAAGTGCTCATTACCTATGTGGCACTGTGATTCAATATTGTAACCCTCATTTACATAGGATTGCCTAGTAATGCTTAGTTACATGTCTTACACGGAGCTTCCCCCCTTGACAACCACTACACAGAGGCCATATTGTCTTTGGTCTGCTAGTCCCTCCATTGACATTCCATGTAATACATAAATCCCACAATTGTGGGCTTATAAGCTTCGGTTTTCAATTTTAGGCAGCGCACCCTGTTTGCGCAGGTGTGCGCTGCAGTTAAACATCATAATCCCACGAAAAAAAAAAGTTATTTAAAATACTTTTGCAACACTTTTTCATGCCAATGGCCACATATTTGGCCATTGGCATGCTAAATGAAACATATGCACCCTTTATTTGGAGCTGACATAGCTCCGTTGTCAATTTTGCAGAAATGTACTCAGTTGTCAGCTGAGTACATTTCTGCAGCTAACACTTCCGTTACACGGACTGGTTTGGGCTTCTTGGATCACTGAAATACCTCATTTGCATATCTTTCAGCTGCAAATGAGGTATTGAGCATTTCCACGCCCAGCCGTTGTAAGAGACGTGTTAGCTTTCTCTTACATGGAGGTTTGGGCTGTTCCTGGATCGGGAGGCTTACACGGAGGCTTACACTACTCTTAAACTCCGTGTAAGCCTTCCTGAATCCTGCCCTACATGTGTGTGTGTGTGTGTGTGTGTGTATGTGTGTGTGTGTGTGTGTGTATATATATATATATATATATATATATATATATATATATATATATATATATATAAAGCAAAGGTTAAAAAGATCACACAAACTAGTAGTAAAAACCTACAAGAAAAAAACAGCCAAGGTAGCTTTAACTGTGCAATACATTAAACCTTCTGTAATACTGGCCCATGGGCTATATGCAAATGACCCCCCCCCCCCATTAAAACATACAGTATTTCAGCTATGCCTTAATGTTTATGGACATCAGCTAGGGTTAATGCCATGAGTTTCTAAAATACAGCCAAACAATCCAATTATGTTTTGCTGATGATGTCACTAAAAAGACTGAAAACATACATATCCATAGCTAGTGGAGTTTGACTTTATTGGCCTGAATATATCCATAAAGACTTTAAAAATAAAACATCATGGGCATTCAGAAGCCATGTAGCTGAAACGCTGTTTGTCATTGAGGGGTCATTTTCATATATTACATGGATTTCCATTACAAATGTTTTTTTTTCTTTTTTTGCAATTTTATATGCATGTGCATACACACACACACACACACACACACACACACACACACACACACACACACACACACACACACACACACACACATACACACACGTACACAGACATTAAGGCAAGTTTATAACAAGCATGGGAATTACATGTGTCAGAAGGCTGCCAGGTATTTTGCAATGCCCAGGGTAGCAGCTCAGGCATCTGCTGGAACTAGCACTGCGAGGATGGACAAGCCTTAGCTCAGAGGTAGGGGACAGATTGGAATTGTTCAATGCCACAGTCTCT
Source organism: Protopterus annectens (assembly GCF_019279795.1). Classification (NCBI taxonomy): domain Eukaryota; kingdom Metazoa; phylum Chordata; order Ceratodontiformes; family Protopteridae; genus Protopterus; species Protopterus annectens. The sequence continues at coordinate 1,149,440,093 of NC_056743.1, read as the reverse complement.
CAGAGGAAGGGCAGAGATACAAATGAAAGCCCAAGGTTTTGCATTTGGTTACCAAGCCATGAACATGGCAGCCCTAATTTATTCACAAGGACACATTACTTATGCTGTAATCCTTAAACCTTATGACTACCTAAAAGAATTCTCCAACCTCTCCTCCACACACACCATTCCTTCCTCTGTGTCTCAAATAGAGCCCAAGCCCCCTAAGTGCCTTCTCCATTCTGGTTTACTAAAATTATTGCAAATGAAATTACTACATTAGTTAAGCAAATCTCACTTGACGCTCCTTTTGTATCAGTTAACTTGTGTACTTGCTTTCTTTTTCACTATAGGGATGTTGTCACTTCCCTAAAACATATCTTTAATGATAGCCTCACCAGCACCACCATGCAAACAATATGGAAGTCAGCCTTAATCAGACCTATTCTTAAAGTTCCAAAATCCTCCTCCACCAGTTACATTTGGACCATCTCCATATTTCATACCCTCAGCAAGATACTTGAAAAACTAATTGGCAACCCCCTTACCTCATCACTGCAAAAAATATCATTTGCTCTCTGACAAACAACATGGCTTCTGTGCAGAAAGGAGTACATTGACAGCATTCTGGACTAAAACTGACAACATACTCATCAACGTGAATAAAGGAGATCTTACCAGTGTTATTTTCATTGACCTGTCCTGAACCTTTGACATGGTAGACCATTGACTATTACTAATCAAACTTATTTTCATTGACCTGTCCTGAACCTTTGACATGATAGACCATTGACTATTACTAATCGAACTTCTAGACATGGCCATCAGACATCTTGTTTATTGGAATGCAATTACAGTAGTGCAAAGAATTCTTTACTTAAGAGATTGTATACCAGTAAGATTGTCTCTGCTCTATCACATACTGCTTGCACTCATTCAGGTGTAGCACAAGGATCAATACTCCCCAAATACTCTTCCATTTTTGTTAGAAATTACACCTTGACCTATCCCAATTACACCAAAACCAGTGGCTCACTTCCAAAAAGCTTTCTGTTACCCCCCCCCCAATAAATAAATATATAAATTACAAGAATATGTTCTTTGATACTAAGAAAGTTTTTGGATCAGCACAGCAACTTTATGAATATCACCACTTCCCTCAGATACCTAGACATTTGGCTCAATCATTCTTTTAACTTTCCAGATCAAATCTACTTCTTGGTGGAGTAATTTTAATAGTTACGAGTCTAGATGTCCCTTCTCCACTTGCAATAAAACAAATCACTATCAATCCAACCAAGGAAGTCATGATACAGTAGACCCTACTATCCAAACACCATCTACTAAACCAGATAGCTTTGACTCTAGCTGCCCTACACTTGCCCCAAAACTATATCAATCCCTCCCTCACTATCTCAGTGAGCATATTAACTATGCAAAGTTCTGTCCGCAACTCAGTGTTTGCATGAATGTTATACATGCAAATGCCAAAATGCAGAATGTGTCATTCAAATAACACTGCTTCACACCATGTTAATTTCATCACTTGTAACTCCATTTACACCTCTCATTTATTGGTTACTAGTATGTTTCTGCTCCTATACTTATGCACATATCTTCTCTTTTACCCTGCTCACTGTTATCGTACAACTTTTACTTTCTCAGTCCCTCTGTTTTCTTGGACTCATCTCTTTACTGTTCTTCTTTCTTCCTTTGTCGTTTTATACTTTTCTTACTCTGTACACTTTTCTGGGCTAAATCTGCTTCTCACTTGTTTCTTGCTACGCCTCTCGTTCCACTTCTCTGCATTTAAGATGTATACCTCAATATCATACCTCTCAACTCTCCAGATTTTTGCACTACGTCCAGATTTTTGTCTCATATTTTTGGTCTGTTCCTCATGTTTTTAGTTTGTTTCTCATAAAATTTGTTGTTTTCTTGCAAATCACTGGGAACTGAGGTCACTAAATATTGACAGACATTAGAGTTTCAGGCTTCAATATCCTTCACAGAATGCATGTTCAAAGTCAAAGTCAAATTAAACTTTATTGTCATTCAGAAATCACACAAGTGCAAAAAGTGAACAAAATTCCGTGATTCCAGACTCAATATGCAGACAACATAGAGACTATTTTCACAAGCATTTACACATACAACACCTAGCTATTGCATCACGGACATGCAGGTAGACAGACTAATATTACACATAATTAGAAACGCATTTTCAAACTTTTTGAACTGAACCCTTACTTGCATGAGACTTTAGTATTGCACAGGTACTTGGTTAAGACATTGCATTGATCCTTGCACAGAAAGAGACATTTGAGTATTGCACTATGAACATTACAGTATTGCACTATGGACCTTAGAGTTTTGCATTATGGTTAATTTACAAATCTGCATGTATTGCACTGAAATAAGAGATATTTTAATGCATTGCTACTGCCCTAGATGCCCTATAAGTTACAGTCATGGCAAATATTGCACTAAGTATTAGATGAGATTGGTAACCAGGTTCATGCACAATTTGAGACAGTTTCTACTGACCCAGCTGGCCATCATGCAGTGTAGTTGTTACTAGACTTCACAGCCTGATGACATTAGGGAAGAAGCTGTTCCTGAATGTTAATGTAAAACCTGTTACTTTAGCAACTTCCTAAGTTTATAAGAGCAATATTTAAAACCTGTCCCTATTTTGGGCCTTTCTCCCCCCTTTATTTTTGTTTCTGTCCAGATTTCTTGATCTAAGAGGTTGAGAGGTGTGCTGAATATGGTGTAAAGCCTGTACAATATGCCTTTTTTTCTGAAAATAGTTTGTGTTGCATATTTCTTCTGTTGTAATTGATATATTTTTGTAGCTACTGTTTTGACTGTAGCCCAGGTAATGGTGCAATCAGTGCTCTACTCTGACAAACAAAATTGAACTAAAATAAATACATGGGTGCATATCAGCATGTTCTCACAAGGTGGGTGAGAGAATTATTAGCTGCCATGTGAGTAGCTTCTCCCAACTCCCAACTCCCAACTCAGGGGACTGGTAGGACCATACCAAAAATATTCTGTTATTGCTATAATGTCAGCAAGGCCAGACATCCCTGTTGAGTCTACTTGAGTGACAGTCTCAACTGTTCAGCTCTTTCCTTCACTAGGGAATACCCACGTTGGGAAAATGAATGCATTTTGCTTATAGGGAAGGCCTGGTGATCAGTTCACGCAGCAACCAAAATTTTGTAGAAGAAAAAACATCCGAAGGTTCCTAAAAGATTACTACAATTAGGTGTCGCTCATATGATTGCCTGTATCCAGAGAGTGCAGCAGGTGAAAATTGAGTCACAGACTCCATGAAAAACTGCAGCAGTGACGATTTCCACCTGCCTACAAAAATCCTAATCTTTCATTAGGTATAAAAGATTCAGGGTCATTCCTTGGGCTACTCTAAGGAGTGTGTGGATTAGGGGATCTCAGCAGAGTTACCAGTGTCAAAAGGATTCAGGCAGTGTCAGCAGAACCAAAAATGGAGACTTCCCAACAGATTCAGTAAAGCATTAACATTGCCTGTCTTACTCAATTGCCACACCTCCCCAGTAACATGTGTGACTAAATAAGGCCTTGAATGCAGTCTCAACACTAATTTTCAATGCAGAGAGAACCATATACTTGATTTGAAAGTAGGTAAATTTGATGCTACTTACTGAGTTTTTTTGTTTCATTACGATTACTAACTGCATAAAATATAATCGCTGTGTCCCAGTCTTTTGCTGTTTTGAAAACTTAAAAAAAATCAAGATTTATGCCTTGAGAACCCTATTAATTAAATGTCAATGGAGAACTCTCTTCTAATCAATGTCATTCAGGTGGTGTGCCCAGTTTATGTACCACATTTACTATAACATAATATTTGCATTTATGACAGTCCTGCTTCTGATTGCAAATGCATGTGGAAATCTCTTTTCAAGAAATGTATAAATGTTAAATGACTTGAATGTTAGATAGATACGATTTACTTCACTTCACTTGTGATGTCCAACCAAGTATGGGCACACCAAAGTAATCATGAAATAAGGGATTGTTACTTAGACCTGTACAGAGCATCTTTTGTCTGATAACAGCGGACTAGTCTGCATTCTTCCTAGAAATATTGAAAAGTAAGAAAAGGGCTTTAACCTTCACCTGTTGGGACTGCCTGCTTTGTTCTGAATTTTGCAATTACTGCAACTGCATGCAAATCAGCAATGCACTGAAAACAAATAACTCCTACATGTTGGAAGAAGTACTTAACAAATCACAGTTAAATGTACCATGATTCATTGATAGTCACTATTTTGGAGACCACTACAGAGGCAGTATTTATTTACTGACAAAGAATACATAATTAAGGACATACAACTCTATGGCTTTCAGGGATCCCATGACTTGGCAGTCTATATGCAAAGGCACAGGTGGTGGAGGTGGGGCCTTCTGCAATGGGGGTTTAGCTGGGAGGGACTTTAAAATTGGAGAAAAGTAGTTTTGTTGCTTAATGTATGTTTCACTGGCTATATGTGTGTGTATCATTTTCCTAAATCAGAAGTCAGTGGACTGTGAGTTGCTAAATAGTTCTTTAACCCTTCTGTGTACAGCATTCACCAATACTTGCAAAACTAGAATAACAGTACCAGTGTAGTGAGGACAGACAAATAACATGACAAATGCAAAAAAGAAAAAAAATCTTTATATGTCTGTATGGTTAATGGTCTTAAACTCACTGCCTGTAAGAAAAACTCCTTTAGTATTTTCACACTATTCTTAATTATTTATTTTTTGTATGCTATTTATTTTAAGTAGAGACCCTAATCTCTTCTTGAGGATTTTGTAGATTTATCCTGATGCCACAGGGTGCTGTGAAGGACAATTTCAACCAGTGAATAGACAAGTCATGTAGTTTCATATTTGTTTATTCATTCAAGTTCCTGCTCATTAATAAGTGATGATGTAATTACCCTCAGGCATGTTCTTCATTAAAATGATGCAAATCTCTTCTGGAAAAAAATGTTATAGGCTTCTGATTATCAGCTAAGATAGCCTAGTTTATCACCTGTTATGCCTCAACAGATTCAGCAACAGAAACAAACTGCATAACCACATCAGCTCATGCACATAACTCTTTAATTGCACACAAATAGAAGGCTTTTGCTGCCGTTAGTACTTTGTTAAAAATTTTCTTGCACAGTTAATTGTTTCAGATGGCTGATAGCAAAGTTGTTTGAATCATGATAGCCACATGGGAGTTAAGAGTTTGAAACCATGTCAAATTCTAATTAGCAGTCAAGCACTCCATGCTATCTATGGAAAATGTTATTTGTTTCGTTAAAAGATGTGCTATCATTGACCTTTTGCAAACTCCTCTGCTTCCTATCCTTGTGACATTATCTTTATTACCTTATACAAGTGTTTGAACCCATTGTGCCTCATAAAGGTTGAATAACTAGGTTACTTGTCTGTCTACTAAAGGTGTTTTATGCAGAAAATGAAAGGGAGGTCTGCAGAATATTCTTTTTACTGAATTCAATTTATGGTTGGTAGTGTAGTTTTCAAATGTTCATCTAACATATGTTTGTTAGCATCTGTATTTATTAATTTGACTACTGCACAAATTTGTTGTTGTCTAAAGTGTTGTTTGAAGCTCACCATTGCCTGTTGTATGGGGAAAAAATAAACTTGCAGTTGATTATAAGGAAGTCAAGTGTCTGTTCTCTTTGAATGGAAGAATGGACTTTGTGATCTCACTGAAAACTAACTGTAAAGGAATTTTTAATATTTCATTTTAACTATTTTTATTTTTATATTCAAAACAGCATTTGAATGAATGTCATTTACAAAACTGTTGTATATCCCTTTTTCAGACAAATCCCAAGTTGTGCAGCAAGGGGGATAGTTTGGCATAATGGTTAAGGTCTTTGCCTCGTAGGCACAAAGCACAAAGGTTGATTCTAACCTAGAGTTACTGACAAGATTTAAATGACCTTTCAAGTTAACTAGTCTAGTATTCACTTCTAAGCAAAATACTCATCTTGTTCCCAGCACTTGCAGACTATTACCTTCCTGCATGTGCCAGAAACCTTTAACAAAATGTTAATTCAAAAGTGCAGCAAACACTTCGTCAGGCAGAGTGGAATTCTTCCATCTCTTTTGAATGGGATTGCAAGGGGGTTCAATGCTCTCACTGGTCTTTTGAAAGTAATGGATGACAACCTTTGAAGGATCAATAAAATTCTCCTGAAAGTACACTTTTTTATTGTTTTTAAATATGTGATCAGTTACTCATACTCTTCTTTAAGATAAGCTTTCCGATACTATTACATTCATTACTCATACTTTTTATTATTGATTTAACTATGGACCTGTGTAATCTTACAGTGATAACTTTGCTATTGACTCATCTGGTAAAAAAGTGTAGCACAAACAGAAGCACTTTGAATCAGTTTTACTGACTTTTTTAATTGGTTTACATGCCTCAGCCTTCTGGTTAAATGCTCCTAAATGCCAGCTGTTTTGTTCAGAACCACCTGAATCAAATGACTTCCAGCATGGAATGCTATGACCTGATGAGAGCAGTGGTCTCTCAAGGCCCCTAATACAAATATCATGCCTGGGTAGCTCCTTCACTTACTTTATCCTGCTGCATGGAATATATCACAGAGAAAGCACAGTTATATAGTAAGCTTACCATCACAGTAGATATTTAAATAGATCACTGTTGGAACTATAGTCAGTGGTTAAGACACCAACTCCTCAGAGCTTTCTTGCCTCAGAACAAGGGACGTTAGAACTCTGTCAGATAAGCATGTGTCAGAAGAACAAAATAATGACAAAAAAAATCCACACCTGGCCAAAAAAAAAAAAAAAAAGAAAACAAGGGGGAGGAAGAGTGCTTGCACTGCAACACTGATCTGTATGAACATCTACAGGTATGATAACTTTACTTACACAACAGAAATATACTCACCCTCAAATCATATTGCAATAGCCTAAACTGTATGGGACAAATAACCAGAGTTTAGAAGGAAAGATTTGTCTTCATTGTAAAATTTTTAATTTTCTGGTAAATTAAAGAGGATTACAGTCAAATATACAAGGTATTACAGTAATAGTTGTCTTTTCTGTAGGTGCTTAATAAAATGTCAGGTGAAAATCCATTTTAAGCCTAGACAAACAAAAATTTACCAAAATATGGCTTTCATCTGTCAGTACCTCCAAGGAATTTTACTGTTATATTAGGCTTGTACACATCAAGCATTCCCAGTACCCCTCAATGTGGACCTCACCACACCCAAGGGTTGGAAGGGTGGCTTAATGGCTAAGGTGTTTCCCTTGCAAACACAAGGTGCAGGGTTTGAGTCTCACAAGGGATAATTGGCTAGGCTTAAAATGGCTCACAAGGGTAATTAGCTTAGTACTAAACTATGAACCATGTTACTTATCTCCAAGATCACCATGCCAGAAAGAAAAAGAAATACTTTGTGAAACACCAGTCTTGGACTAAGCATGTGTATATTTGCATTTTCTTTCATTCAGTCTCATTACCTGGGACTCGCACTAAGCAATTAGAAACTTTTGTGAAAGAGAACATTGGGTTATTCAACTGGTAATGATTAGTGTCATATATAGTTGAATACCAAAATGATACATTCTACAAAGTGCAGTCATTGAGGTGAAGAATGAGTCAGCAGATAGTGTAAATGATTAAGGCTATGTACTGCTAACAGCATACTTTCTGTAGCTCCAGGTTTGATTGTGTCAGCCTCCAGTGTGACTCTGAGCAAGTACATTTATTTAGGTTATCCTCTGTTTGCCAGTTTAATCCCACTATGCAAATGGCCTCTTTTAAGAGGAGAAAAATGATGGTATTTATAGTACTCATGGCAATTTTTCCAGGGCATCGGGGAGCATCCCCTACTCTTTTCATATGTGGGACACTGTGTGCAGTTACACTTCCTGCTTCTGGTCCAGGTGCATAGGCAGCTTGAAGAAGCAGGAAGGAGTATGGCGATGGAGAGTTACAGACAAGAAGTGAGCAAAGGTTGTATAGAACTAGAGATGAGAGAGGATTAAGTGAGGGTAGCAGAGCCCAGTAGAAAATGTTGGAGGTGGAGAATGCAGTTGGAGGTGTGGAAAAGTCAATGAGAGCAGATGAGAAGGGTGAGCTGAAGGGAATAAGTAATTGAGTGGTTGAACCTTCACAGGATTTTGAGTATTTATTTCAGAAAGGATTGTTTGAAGTATCTCAGTTGGAGTGTGGGATTACAACCCTCCAACCGGGAGGGTTGTCGGATGTTTTACTGAAAGATATGATGAACCAGAGTGAACCTGAGAGCAAGATGGCTACATCGTGGGGCAAAATCATGGAAAAAATACAGGAAGAAGAGGTGAGAGAGATAATGGGAAAAAAAAGTCATATGCACAGACAGTGAGAGAAGGAGAGAAATGAGCAGAAGAAGTAAGAAGAGATATGTCTGGAAAGAAATTCATGGCACGACTGAAAGCAGAAAAGAAAAAGGGCTGGAAAGGTATGAGGTTTGGGACACAGTGACTGCAATATTGGGTACTTCAGCTAACAACATATTAATAAAGAAACATATTGCGACATATTGTTTGAAACACAACAGTACATGGAAACATTTTTAGAGCAATTTGAGATTAAGGAAGACTAAAATCCTTGGAACTCATAAGTGGTACAAACATTTAATAGAAAAACAAAAAAAGAAGATTGTTGTGCAATTTCACAGAGTTGACAAAGAAATGTTAAAAGACTATTTAAAGACTTTATGTAAAGAAGTTATGGACATTACAAAAATCTAAAAGAGTTTTATGGACTGGAGGATGGGAATGTGGTGTAATTTTGAAAATGAAAAAATCATACATATTCCGAGTGTAATAAACATAGAAGGGAACAGAGGCTTTGATAAATATTGCAGATAAACAAAAACATGCTTTTTTTGTGGAAGAGACTATAATTTGATCAGTAATTGTAACAAAAGAAAGTGTTTAATTTTTGGTAAACTAGGACATGAAGCTAAGAAATATGATATATAAAAATGTGAGCAGAATGTACATGTACGAGTAGATTGTGAAGAAAATATAGACATCAAAGAACAAGAGCAGATGCAGGAATGTCTATAATATAGAAAGAAATGTAGACAAGGAACATAAAGTATAGATTATAGTACAAGAAAATAATAAAGGAAAAATATGAAAATAATGAAGGGGAAGAACTGGTCCAGGAAACAAGTGAAGATGAAAATATAAATCGGAGAATGGTTAAAGGAAAAAATATATAGGAAAAAGGGAGAAAGATAGAAAAATGAAAGTTAAATATGCAATTGTGCAGGAAAATAAAAAGGTAAAGTGTGGGAGTGGAAGAGGATACTAAAATTATATAAGAAGCAAGCTGAAAATTGTAGCTATAAATCTTAATAGTACAAAGAATATTAAAAGAATAATCAGTGCCTTAGAATGGTGTACATGACTTGATATGCATAACATTTTTTTAGAAGATACAAGAGTATTAAAAGAAGAACAAAGGATACAAATAAAACAGTTGTGGGCTGTTAATATGGTTTGGAATATGGGAAATGATAAATATTCTGGAATAAGTGCATTATGCTATAAAACAAATGTTTTACATTATACTACAGTAGAATTAGAGAGAATAACAATGATAGATGTAAGGTGGGGAAAAGACATATATAGAATTAATGCATATGTCATAAAGAAAGAGAAATAATGTTTTAAAAAATGAATTATGTAGAAGTGAATATGGAGATAATAGTGGTGGATTTTAATTATGACAAAAGAAAGAAAGGTGAAAGTGATAAGATCATATCTGAAATAATGAAAAGGAGAAAATTATATGTATGGATAACATTCACTGGACATAAAATAAAAGATATAAAAATGAAAATTGATTAGTTCATAATATCTGGTAGTGTAAAATTTGTGCTTGAATGACTAAAGGTAACAGACTTCTTGGATCACTTAGCTATATAGGAGAAACACAGAAAAAGGAAGGAGACATAAGAAGAGGTACAGGTATTAAGATATTAAATGAAAAAGAATTAGATGAGGAAGACAAATGAGATATTAATCAAATATGGAAAGATCATATGAATAGGAAAATTTTCTATGAAAAATGGACAAGACAGCAGATACATTTTAAGGAAAAATATAAAAGGTGTTTTTTGAAATGTCATGTTGTAAGGGGAAGGAAAGAAAAAGTAAAGTATAGACAGCTGAGTCAGTACGTATTTAGAGAGGTGGTAAGATGTGAGATATATTTTTTAACAAAAAAGAGACGAAAATATATGAAATGAATCAGGAGAGGATTAAGAAAATTTTATATATAAAATACATTTCTTACAAGGGGAAAATAAGAGGTGGCTCTGTATTTGAATAAAATTGCAAAAGCAAATAAAGAATGCTAAAGGAGAAAGAGAGGTTACACAAGAAAAAATATTTGAAGTAATTAGGAAGCATATAGAAAATACATTTAAAATAAAGTATCTTTGATAAATTCAATTATTTTGTATCTTTGATAAATTCAATTATTTTGAGTAAAATTGCTTATTTAGCAAGTGCATATTTGATTCCATCAAAGCATGAGAAACAGTTAATGTCTATTTAATTCTCATTTATATGGGAATCAAGATTAAATCCAATTAGCAGAGGTAAAAGGGATTTTTTATGCTAAACAAGAAGAAGGGGTTAATAGGAATAATTACTCCAATTGTCCATGTGGTCTCCTTGAACCTTTATAAAGCTCTTGTACAATTGAAAGAAGAGAAGAGGAATTTAATAAATGGTATAATGAAAGGCAAATGTAAGGATTTTTGAGAGAGAATAGGATCAGGGAAAATATAGGAAAATTATGCAAATGAAGATATAAAGGACTATCAAACTTTTTTTATAGAAATTGAATATAGAAAGTGTAGAAAAAACAGAATGAAATAGTATTTGAATATAATGAATGAACATTATTATACTTAGCCATAGAATAACTTAGAAAATTAAAAAAAGAAATGTGATTAAAATAAAATTTGGATGGTATAAGAAAATTTATGACTGCAATGATTTTTTGTGGTAAGCTACCCATTAAGGCTAACATCTCTAAGAAAAGTTTACAAGACAGGGTGTGTAATTATTGTGGGGAAACAGACAACTGAGCATGGTTTTCTGAATTATACTAAACTGAATTATGGAAGAAAATATGTGAAAATAAGATAGTGAAAGATTTTTATAATATTGAAAATATGAATATGTTAGAGTATTGGTATTATGGCAATAGATAAAAAGAGGTGAAGGAAATTGATAAAAATGTTCTATATTTTATGGACAGTATGAGAGACTGAATGAAAGGAAATTTAATGCAAAATGGATATCTGAAATTCTGAAGAAGATATATATTTCGATATGGAAAAAAAGATGGGGGATAACTAAAGTATATGAAGCTATATTGTAAATGGAAAATGTAAATAATTATAAATAATGTATAACATGTAAATAATGTAAATAAGATGTGATAATCAATAAAAAGCTCTACTCTTTCAACAAATGGTATGGATGATTTATATAATCAGAGCTACCAGTAATTCAAGCTGATTGGAAATATTCTATCCTGAGGATAACACACTCAGGAGTACAACACCCCACATCGAATGCAGTACAGTTTCAGCAATCCATCTACCTGCTGTGGGAAAGGAACCCAGAGGCTTCTGTACAAAAGGTGAGTGTGCTACCTGCTGTACTACTGATTATGGGTAACAGTACCCTGGGGCAGTTGTGATTGGGCTAGGCTCCTTATTGACTTCTAGGCCACATGCCTAGTGATTAGCTCTGGACATATTAGTATGAGGACTGTCATGTAATAAATGTAATTATAAGAGAGATGCATTTTAGACAATTCAGCACATCACACCAACCAAAACCTGGATCTCAAAAGACAGAGTGGGAAGCCACAGTGAGGTGTATCATGGAGGCCTGGTGCACAATACTCTGTTGCAAAGAACAGAGGAATCAAGTTTAGGCAGTTTCAGTATATTAGAAGAGAAAGTCAGACAGTATTGCTTTCATGCATTTAGGTGCTACAGTTGATGTGGTGAGTTTATCGTGGAACTAATTTCGATCCAGGATGTAAGCTTATGAATTTTTTGAATGTGCTCAAGGTTGCAGGAGATATGACCAGAGATATCCATGGGTGAATAAGCAAGAACCTCTTCTTCTTTAAAGATGAAATTATTCCTTAGTATTGCTTTCTGGGGATGTGTAATATATATTTTTTCTTTTAAGAATTGCCACCCAATTTGTAAAATCTACTTTATGTGAATCCTTGACAAACTACAGTAAAGCGACATTTAAATCCCAGCCAATAACCTGGTATCAAAATCAAACCCAGAATATTGGTGTCTAAGTTGTGGACCTTCACTATGACACCAACACAGCATGTTTTCTTTTACTTATTTCATTGACATTTGTTGACTGGGAAAGTCCACTGGGTCAGAAACCCATTTTCAAAGGAGGCCCAGGGATAAAAGCTCCACAAATATGACAAAACAAATTAATATACAGAGCAAATCCAACAATCTGTACTTTTCTTTTATACTGCACCAAACTACTCGCTACAGGTTACAATACACATGAACTGCTAAAGCAAGTACTTACCTCAGTCCTGATCTCAAAAGCAGTATTTCAGTATTGGTATTCAGAAATTTCAGTATGGAAATTAATTCACTACCAACAGATCAGCTTCTGCAGTACATTCCCCCAAACACCTTATACTTTGCACCGTGAGCAGATGCTCCATCTGCCTCACCTTAACTTTACACTTGTCCATCTTGTCCAAATACTCAGTGCCCTCATTATTTTTCATACTGCAGTTACATTTGGATATCTAGAAAAAACAACTGTTATCCTTTCTGTAGGAAAGTTCTCGAAAGTCTTCCCTAGGCCAACCATTTATTAAGTTCTTTAGATTCATTATTCTTTTTTTAATAAATAGATGGTTTGTTGGCAAAACTATCATTTTCTTTCTTTAGCATGTTTGGTAGGCAAATACAGTATTTTTAAAAAATATGATGATTTCAGCTTTCAACATGGTCTTAGAAATGGTGCAGCCAGAAAACAAAGGTAAGAGATTTAAAACAAATACTAAAATAAAATACACCAGTGCCACAAGCCAAGGTAGTGAAATCAATAAAAACTTTTATTAAAGTTACGTGCGTTCATTGAATAAAATCTGGACTTAATCAGAACTGTTTTTTCATGGGTTTAAATAGCCTATTTACTAGTCACAGGACTAAATCATTACCTAGGTTTAAACTGCACTTACCTACTAAGACAAAAAAATAAGCTGTTTATAAAACACATAAAACACTTTTTTAGTTAATTATAAAAGCAACATTCATATATTTTTGTTTGTTTTGTTTTTGTTAACATCCCATCATTCCTAGGAACTAAATCATTCAAAACAGGTAAGCATTTATAAAAAACACGCAATGCAGTAGAAGTTCCACTTTTGTTGATGTTCATAATTTTAACATACAATTAATGGATGTGGTATCATTTTACACAGGCATTTGTCCTGCATTAAACTGCAGCTGTTAAATCATTTCTCAGTACAAATAGTCTGAAGGCAGGAAAGAAGAACTTGTCCACATAAACTGTGATATAGCAAATTTTGCTATAAATGACTACTTCCATAACCAATTTGTAGAAAAAGAGGAGAAAACACCATTCTTTCCTGCCATGGAATGGAGTTGTTATGTACCTGTTAACTGCAGAAGTGTTGTAGGTAGCAGATAAATCACTATTCTGTGAGCTCTGTGTTTCTCCAGGAAACTTATGTACAAGGCTGCAATCCTCTCTCTTAAATACATACAGGAATTAAAGAGAAAAAACTCAAAAATTCTGCAAAGTGCCGTACTTTTATTAACCAATTTTGTGGATCCTTGCCCTTTCACCTTCAATAGAGCTGCCATTTTTTTTTCAAAAAAAAAATAGCCAGTAGTAATCGCTGTTGGTCCAGCTGTGCTAAACTCTTGTTTTCGTTATCATGTATTTCACCAATAAAGCTGAGTGCACACCTTTATATGGGTGAACTGTATGCATGCATTTGTGTGTTTATGTTTGTGTGTGTGAACACATGTGTCTGTACTTGTGTCTTACATCTCAACCCATCACCATGCCACATACTGTGCACACTAACAGGTCTTATGTTAAGTAGAAGACTAGTACAAATTATATAAAATGAGCTAGGAAACTGTATTTAACTAATCCAGGAGTTTTTGGCTGTTCTGGCATTGAGCATTTGGGATGCATACATAATCACTTTTGCTTAGTTATGTATGGCTTTCAGATGAAAAGCAGGAGGACTGGGACAAACCATGAAGCAAATCAAAGCTACCAAGGAGTCCTACTGTTTTCGTTTAGCAGCTATTTATTATATAGTTGTCTTCTAATCACAGGCTTAAAGCTCTCAGGTTGCACATGAATGCATTAATATCACATCAGGTCTATACCTCTCAACATGGAAACATCAAAAATCTGGACAAGCCCATGAAAAATAGGTACAAATCTGTACCCTGATTAACATAACATTTGCGTATGTAATTATGAAACCCACCCACTCCACTGGGATTATGGGATACCAACTTTCAAATGCAAACTGAAGAACAGCTAACCAAAATATGGCACCAGAGTCCCCCTGCAGCCATTCCAATGTTCTATTACCTGGCTATTTCACCCCATTTACCATAAACACTAATGGGCATACTGCTTTACTTCTACAATGATTATTTGGGTTTTATTTTTACATTTTATAGCACAATGCACAAACACTAATAGACATCTTCTAAACAAAGCAATACTGTCTCACAATGAAAACAGACTTAGCATTAAAACTTCTCTGCCCTTGAAACTCACATTCATTGAAACATCATTGAAACCCACACCACATCCAAAGAAAATGCATCTGGCCAGTGATGGATAAAGATTAACTTTGGGCTGTTTTCAAATCATAAGCCCCTTTCACACAAAACAAGAATCATACATATGTTATTTGATACACCTTCCTGACTTCATTAAATTATATTCCTTGTATAATGCAGCACACTTGTTAGACTTAGAGCACATTTTAAATTTATTGTTTGAACATTTTTCCATTTAGGCAATGAAACAAAATGCATGAACCAATAATGACAAAAATGCTCAATTCAGAATATTTCAATCATAAAAGTCTACTTACACACACACACACACACACACACACACACACACACACACACACACATACAATATCTATAGAATGACAGTAGTGTAAGCCATGGGCATCTTGCACAGCTCCTCAAACTTATTTTCAATTTCAGTTTTTCACTTGACTTACTCTGATTTGTGTTATCAGACCAACCAATAGTTGTAAATGCACAACAAAATAAACTAGGTGAACTACATGTTTTAAGACTTCCAGTTTTTAGCCTAAGTACTGACAGACCCTCTCCTACATTAATCCTGAAGCATCAAAGCGATCACTGTAATCCAGGTGCTGTTAACTGGCCACTCTTGCTTCTCCACTGTCTGCAGTCGAAAAATGTGTTTTATCTTAAATGCTGGAAAATGTACTGTACTTGTTTAAAACTATTTTTCTTATAATGCAGCACAGAACATAATTATCTGTTCCTGAATTTGGGTTAATGGTATTTGTTGCTCTTTCCACTGAGGCACAAATGCCCTTGTGCATGACATTCTCTCACTTCTGTTTTATCTGTACCTACATCATTGACTTGTTACACCCACCACCTTTAAAAGTACAACAACACAGTACAGTATCAGCAATGCATCTACATACTGTGGGAGTAGAACCCACAGCCTTCTGCATCAAAAGCAAGTATTTAACCTGTTATGCTATTAACAATGCAAGAATGCTCAGCATAAGCAACATTAAACTTCTCTTCCCCTGAAGCTATAAGCTCCTTGTAAAATCCACTCGACACTCAACTGTTTCTCTCAACTTTGCAGCACAAGAAATCTGGAAAAAGGCAAAATGTATTGGGGGGGGGGGACAAAAGCCCAAAATCCAGGGACACATTTTAAACATTGCTTGTATAATTTTGGAAAGTTGCTAGAATAAAATGTGTTACCACCATTATCTCACTGCCAAGTCTTGATTCCAGGACCCTGTATACTACAGTCATAGCAACATACCACTATGCAAAATCAGCAGTTTCCTGAATTTAAATGACTATCAATTAGTGAATTCAGTTCTCATGTCCCACTATAGCTATCAACCTCTTATCACAAAAAAAAAAATGGACAAACCCAATAATGGGGGTATACAGAATTCACTTCTCACTTCTCACTATAGATCTTAACCTCTTAGTACATAAAAACAGGACAAAGCCAAATAATGGGGGTATACAGAATTAAGTTCTCACTTCTCACCATAGCCCTCAACCTCTTAGCACAAAAAAAGGACAAAACCAATAATGGGGGAATATAGAATTCAGTTCACACTTCTCACCATAGCTCTCAACCTCTTAAGACAAAAATAAACCTGGACAAAGCCAATAATGGGGGAATACAGCCCCAAAAATAGGGACACATTTCAAATACTGATCTTATAAATTTAGAAAATTGCTAAAATAAAATGTTTTGTGTAATCATTTATTTTCTGAAGAATATGAAGTCTGAAATTCAAATGCCTGTCATTATTTAGTGAATTTCAGTAAGCCTCAGTGGTGCCGTGGTGGCATTGTTGCCTCGCAGCAGGAAGTTCTCCCATTCGATTCTCAGCTGGAGCGCCTTCTGTGTGGAGTCTGCATGTCCTGCCCAAGGTCGGGTGGAATTTGAAAGATGTGTGAGTGGGCATGCCTTCATTGAGGTTTGGCATTAGGCTAGCACCTCGGCACCGTGGGGGGTCTGCTGCCAATCATTAGTGGACCAGAGTTCTGCTGTGGCAATCCCTAACCGGGAAAAGATGAAAGAAAAGCAATAACAACTGACTTGCCAGTGAAATCCAGAAAACCGCAGCTTTTATGAGGAACAGAAAAAAATATGAGGCATAAATCTGGAGAGTTTTCACAAGGAGTTGTGGGTACGATCTTTAGGCTCTTGTTACCTGTACCCAAGGTGCAAGGTTTGAGCCTGAGTATGTCCTCTAGCCAATGCAATAACTGAGCTGTCATCTTTTCAAGTTACTATTGTAAGCAGGAGCTGAAAACAGTAAGCAAAATGTTATATTTATTTATTTGTATGTCAGTTTTTGCTCATTTGTACTCATGCATGCATATTAAGAAAGTGCACAGCTCTATGGCCATTTGCAGGTATATAGCTCACACCACGCAATATGACACTCAAATGCAAAGTTAAACAAAATAATGTAAATATCAGAGAAGATGAAACCTGGGAAAAGATCAGTAACTGGTTTTACCTGTGAAGATGAGTTGATGGGTAACAGAAAATACACCCCTGGGATCACTTCATTGGCTCTGCATGACAAAGGATCAGTTAATTAATCAATGGGGCAGCAAAAGCCGGCACACTCTGGCTAGGCTTATAAATGCCCTTGGGCAGATAGCCTAGTACCTACCTATTAACCTATAACCTTTGAGGAAGAAGGACCAAAGTATGGAGCCCCTGGAGAATAGGTCAAACAGATAATGTAGAATCAGAGGTGTCAGAGTTTTAAAGGTTCCTGCTGCTTGTTTTGGCATCAAATAGAAAGCATTTAGAACTAAGCCATATATGATTAGATAGTAGCAGGTTTCTTAGCTTTCTTTAAAACCTGTTACACACCTCCAGAAAACAGGTCCCTAAAAGGTAGTAAAACTCAGCGAGTTGAAGAAAGATTGGGGTGAGTCAATGAACTCCTGTGTTGTGAGAGCAAATCCATGCTTTGAGTAAGCTTGTGGTAATTGTTCTTGGTCATTTTCAGAAGAAGGGTGACCCACTATTGCATAGGTCAAGAGAAGGTTATCAGAATTATCCTTGCAGAGTCCTTCATGATCTTTAAAAGAACTATTGTTATCTAAGGAAAGAGTGGTAAGGCATACAGAAACATCCCTGAACAGTGAAATGAAAAAAGACATCTGTCTTCCTGGCTTTTATGCAAGAAGTCCTGCAGCAGAATTCTTTAAATGTATGTTGTGAATGGAGGCAAATGAATCTGCTTGAGGAGTTCCCCATAGTTGGATAAATTCCTTGAAGACATGCTGAGTGCAATTTTCAGTCATGTAGGTCTGTCCTGGTGCTGCTCAAACTGTCTGCTACAACGTTCTGCTCTAACAGAATGTAAGTAGTCTGGAGAAACAGATTGTGCTGAGTTGCTGCTTCCCAGGGTACCATAACTAGTCTGCAAAGGGTGTAGATATGATTCTCCCTAGTCTCTCTATGCACTATACCACATTGATGTGGTCGGCAATTGCTAGTAGAAAGCCTGGAATCCAAAGATGGTGTAGAGATTTGAGAGCATTTATTAGACCCATCATTTCTTTGACATTTAAGTATTTCAGTTGTTCCTACTTGTTCCATGGAGTCTGGACTTTCTCCCCTTGGACAGAGCTCCCAAAGCGCAACCTGATGCATCTATGGTGACAGATCGAATAGGAGCTGGAATGGAAAAGAGAGACCTGAGTTGAAAGATGACTGATTTACCCCAGAGTATCTCTCTTTTTACAACCCCAGCACTGAGATCTGAAATTATAGGTGGTGTTTGTGTTGAGTTCAAAATGAGTTGATAAACCACTGAAGTTTCCACATGAGTAAGTCTGGCTAAAGTGATTATGAAAATAGTTGCAGGAATGAAACTTAGAATTCTAAGTTATTTCCTTGTAGTTGTTAGAGTCTGGTAGGAAAGCAATAGCAAATGTGCCTTGTTGAATTCCAGTTTGTCATGATGAAGAAAAGCCATCAGCCAAGATGCATTTAGGTGGCATCCTAGCAATACTATCCTGTGAGATAAAATGACATAGGATTTTTCTAGGTTACTTGAAATCCCAGATTGAGAAAAGGTTCTGTACTCAATAAAGAGAATCTTGACAGCTCTAGAAAGTATCTACAAAAATAAAGTCATATACATATGGAAAGATGTTTACACTGTAAGCTGTAATGAGCTATTACAGGTGCCATGCATTTTTATAAACACTCTTGGAGCTACTGACAGTCCAAAGGGTAGGGCAGAAAACTGAAAATACAAACCAGATGCAGAATATTTTAAAAAGCACCCAAAATCTTTCAGAACTGGAATGTGATGACAAGCATATTTTAAATTTATTGTGGGAAGAGAAATAGCAGGTAACAGAGACTGCATAGACAGCATTTTGAATTTTGGAATCTTGATGTAAGGGTTTAGAAAGGAAAGGTTTGAGACAGGACTCCATGTTATTTCTTTCTAAAGCATCAGAAATATTTCTGAGTAAAATCCTATCTTTATTTTATATGGTGGAGGAAGCGCTCTCACTCCTTTGAAATAGCATTTGATCCAGAACATGAGGAAACCAGCAGGATAGATTGGAAGGGTAAAGAGGGATCCACCGGAATGGAGGAAGGTAATCCAACTGCCAGTTGTTGCCCTTTTGAATGATTTTCAGAACCCACATTTCTGAAGTGGCCTGGTAGTATGAAGAAAAGTGAAGACCCAGACTTTGGGAAATCTTTGCTGAGTTGCCAGGAGGGGGAGGGGGAAAACACAAGAGGTATACAGTCAATCCAGGTTTTTAGACTGCCCTTGGTTTTGTGAAGATCCTCCTTTCTCTTTTGAGCTTCCCTTCCTTTGTTTTCTGAAGACTGTTTCCCTATCTTCTGCTGTTACTTTCTACTCCGCTTCCTATAAAAAGATCCTGAAGTGGAAGAAAAGTTTCTATTACATTTAGTTGGGGGGGGGTGAAAATCTGTGTAACCCCTTGAGTTTCCTCTTCATAAATCTTTTGAGTACCTCATCAGAAGAATAACAAACAATACTTATTTATTCGGGACAGAACTCAGAAGCTCACCTTTCACATATTTTGCTAAATTCTGGGAATGAAGGCAGACAAATCTACTCATCACTGACCCTGTGGCTGTTCTAGAAACATCATCAGTATCATTAACATTTTATAGCGTGCTTTGTTAACCGTGTTTATGTTTGAAAATGAATGTGCTGGTTTTCTTGAGACTAGGTAATTAAGTGAAATATGGTAAGATGAGAGATGGGCAGTGATGAAAATATGTAAAGACAAAAAAGTTAGTTTACATAATATGGGGAATTTGTAAGAGTGTTGTTATCCTCATATTTTGTTAGTTTTGTCAAAGAATGTAGATTGCCAGAAGTGTCAAGTATGGGAAATAGTAGAGAGAAATGACCCAGGGGACTAGTAACAACTGTTAAAAAGATCATCAATGGTAAGGATTTACAAGGATGAGATATTAGAGACAGACTAATAAATAGCATTCGCAAATTAACAGTTGGCATGCACAGAGAACTGAAGTGATCATTTGCACAAGAAAACTTGTACAGCTCTACACTACATAGATCAACAGGTTATTGGGGGAGATAATTCTTGAATATTTAAAATAGTATAGGTAGGTGAATGTTAAGTCTACTAAATAAGAATAATGGAGTAGCATTTTTGTACTCAATTGCATTTTAATAAGGGGTTGAAAATTAACAGAAATACTAGCTGCAGAGATATTATACAGATGGGATGACAATAAGGATCCATAACAGAAGACAAGCTATTTGGTAAGTGCTACATTTATGCAATCTGTTGACTGTCCAAGAATAATACAAGGCAAACAAAGGCTTTCATTTCACAAGAAGGTACTTAATATTTACTCAATGCATACAGATTGTACAAATTGTTTTGTTGTAATTTGCTTAACTAAACACAGTGAAGAAACCTTAAGAAATATAGATTGTCCTAGTCTAAAGTGAAGATTTATGATAACTTGATAGTGAGGAGTAATGAATGGCCAGTGTTTATATAGATAGGTGTTTATATTAATGGAAGTACTGATAGCGGAAGGCTATGCTCTGTATGAGTAAGGTTGGATTTGAGCTAACCAATAGATTGAGGAGTTGTTCTGATGAATAGTAGTGGGTGCTGTGACTTAAGAAAGAGTGTATATATATATATATATATATATATATATATATATATATATATATATATATATATATATATATATATATATATGTATAGCTTTGTTGATATGGGGTGAGAAGGTGGGTAGGGTGGGAAGGCAGAAAAGCTGTACCCAGCATGGTTGAGCAGAGTGGGGCTACCTTTCCTTGAGAAGAAACAATTAGTGGATGCAGGATTCACATATCCAAGAGACATCAGCAATAAGGAGTAAAATTCCAATAATTGACCTTTTCTTCTTATCTTACCATTTATGATGAGAAAAGCAGTGTAAATTGATTGCTACCAGTCTTTCCATCAGCATGGAGGACTACAGCACATAGACAGCAGACAGAAAAACTGCTTACAGGTTTGTCCTGGAGCACTAAAGTATTGCTTATCTTCCTAATCTGTGGATGGCAGCTACCTAGGCTGAGGCTGTGTTGACTTACCATTTATTCTAATGAGTAATGGTTGTAGGTGAACTGTAGGTGACCATACAGTGTGTAAGTGAGTAAGTGTATGCACATGTAACCTGAATTATACTAGGATTCCTTCCAGGGTAAGCTTTGTGCCATATATTCACTGTTCCTGCTTCCCCACATCCCTAAACTGGATAAAGTGAGTAATCAGGGAATTAATTACTTAATGAATGAATTAATGAATGAATAATTCATCAATACAAATGCAAAATTTAACTACCCAGAGTCTTCTCATCTAGGTTGTTTAAATTCCCCTTTTAATGGAGGTTTGGGCCTTCCAAACCTATGCTTCTACAGACTAGTGATTGTAATCTCCGATGTGCAGATAGACTTAAGAAGACGAACGCCAGCTTACTATGAACTAGAACAGGAATGTGCCCATCTGATAAATACTGCTACAGAGGAAAAATCAAAAGCAAAGTAAGGTGAAGTCTGGTATCTGACACTATTTCAGTTTCCTGGCAAGATATGTATAAATGTATGGGCGGGCTATCTGAACTAATACGATACCAAGATGAACCTTCTCTGAAGTCACAAAACATTAGAGTAAAATGGTGATTTCTGAATAATTAGAACTTCATTTTAGCAGGTCTCAAGAAGTCATTAATTGCCCAGCATCTAAAGGAAATTTACCACAGAGCATTGCTTGCTAACAGTATCACAGCAAATGTGCAAAATGCTCCTCTCCTGCTGCAGCATATAAGGGTATACATGCTTAGATGACATCCATTATGCCTGCATTGCAATATCAGAAGTTTAGGGACTGTTAATTTAATTTGAACTAGCACCATGCCAGTCCACCAGCCTTTCATGGTTGCTCTATTTTTCAGAGGACCATATTTTGTGGTATACCTCTCAACTGTCCAGATTTTCACAGAATGCCTACATTTCTGCCTCATATTTTTGCTCTGTTCCTCATAAAATGTGTGGTTTTCTGGCAAATCAGTGAGGATTGAAATCAGTAAATCATGACATATATTTGAGTTTCAGACTTCATGCCCTTCAGAAAATGCATGCTAACACACATCCAATTATCGTAACAACTTTCTAAGTTTTTAAGATCAATATTTAAAAATAGGCCTTCATCCCCTCATTATTTTAGGCTCTGTCCAGATTTTATGTGCTAAGAGTCTGACAGCAATGTGTGGTATAAGTGCTTTACTTTACATTATGACATTATTCATTCTAGCTTTATGACATATTGCACTTTATTTGTATTCAGAAAAGTAAGTTTAGAAAAATAAAGATTGTCAGAAAATAACTAATTTGACTTCAAACGATTCATATAAATCTATAGGTAAATTAGTTTATACCATTTCTAGTTTTTACTATTTGTTGATAGAGGATCTTAATATCTCCCACACCCGATTGATCAGATGTTAAAATGGCTTTCAAAATAATTAGATTTTCTGTTTTTAGAAGTTATGATTAATCTTGGCACCTTTCCCACATGTTCTAAAACTACCTTAATTAGCATTTACCCACTCAGATGTTCATGAGTCAAATTACACTCTCAACTCAGACCCTCAGACTATGAACTCATAGATTACGTTTAGGGAAGGCAGTTGTCAATAGGCCATAAAACACTGCTGGATGATATTGTGATTTAATTATTTTTAAGTTGTTGTTTATCTGTTATGGCAACTGTTATTTTCCAAATAATACTTATCTATTAGATAAATCTTAATAAAGTTTACATGGCAGATTATGATCATAAACTTTTCGAGGTACTTCAGTTATTTAATCTTCATCTATACTCCTCTTCCAAGGAACACTGGTTAAGATTCTATGAGAGCCTTGAGAACTCTATAAATGATAACATTCCTTTAGTATAGTTCAAAATCTCCTTAAGAAGTTAACCACTTTGGTGGAATAATACTGTTGTCAAAATATGTTACAAAAAACATATATGAAATTTGTTTAAGGCACATTAATTGAAGGATCTGAAGGTAAATCAGCTGAAAAGGACAAAATAAAGCTTTAATAAAGGCAATCATAATACATCAACATAAGAAAAAGTTGCTGCAAATAACACCATGGAGAACAAATGCCCAAAGTAACACAAACTAAAGATATTCCATATCAACCAGAATAAAAGGTTAAGCAAGTAACTGAAGTATCTGAGATAGCAGTTACCTTTTTATAGCTATTTGGGAACTCCTAGGAAGCTGAAATTTACCTACCATCCTAACAATAAATACTTCTGTTTTGTGAATGCCTTGTAGGATAAATTAGGTATAGATATTGATCTACAAGGAACGTGGGGAATTTTATTATTTAGGATTTATGACCATACTTTATTTTTGGGGAATTTTTATGAGCCAAACAACAATGGCCCCCTCTTCCCCATTCCATTTCTGCAGAACAATTTAGACATACAAACTTAAAATAGACTTCTGTATTATTGGAGGAGGTTTCATTTTGGCACTTGATTCCAAACCTCTTACCAAAAACACCTGGACAATGTCTAAAATAATGAGGGGGCAAAGGCCCAAAAATAGGGACGGATTTTAAATACTGTTCATATAAACTTATAATGTTGGCATTTTAACAGTTTTGCTTGATTCCCATTTGGATAAGAAATCACTCAGTCTACAATGATTTCCCAAATTCACTCAGCTACTAATATCCATAACGGATTAACTAGACCTTGTGAATGGATGGAGGATTGTACATCCCATGGTTGAGAACTATATCTATATAGCACTTAAGCTGGGAATTTACTTCTGGTTAATATCTAAGACCCTTTTAGCTGAAGTGTTGACCATTGACTACATGCTCACTAACTAGTCAGATCATACTAGTCTTCATATGCATCTGAAAGCTCGTTTAAGGCTGCAGAACAGACTCGAACCCTCCACCTGAGATACCCTGTAAATAAAGGAAGAATGAATGAAGAAAAAAAGGAGTAGCGTTGGGGGGACAAAAGTGAAGTAAAAGTACCAGTTTGGTCACACTGTTCTTTTTTTCTCAAATTAAAAATGAAAGAATTAGCAATCCAAATGGGCTGAAAAAATAAAAGATATATTTGCCAGGAACTGAAGCATCAGGAGGAATAGGCAAAAGCTTTGGAAATAAAACATAAAACCGCAAGATATCTGGATGAGTTAATTTTTACTACATTAAACAATGAGAAGAGACTTGTTCATAACCTTTACTATGCAAGCAGACAGCAGACATGGGACATATATAGAACTTTTCCATGGCTAAAGGGAATAACCTAATTAGGTTAATGAACATTAGAAGGAAATAGAGACATGGCCATAATTTTGCTACAAGAGCAACATACACCATCTGACTAAAATAAATCAGATTCTTGCCTATGAATACATTAAAAATGGATCAAGATTAAATCCATCAAAAACATCGGACTACCACTGTATATTATCTAAGCTTTATTTAAAGAAGGTCCCCACTAAAGAATATTCCTCATTAATTAAGCATCTTTCTAAAGACAGGAGGTCAGTAAAGCACTAAATTCATTAATTGTTGAGAAATTCCATGGATTGGAAGGGCTCAGTCCTGACTATTTTAAGTAATTGAGATGCCTTTTGGTGTTCTGTTTGGAAGCAGAAAATAGACACAGTCTCCCAAGTGACTCACTGGTGGTGAAGGACTAGATGTCCCTGAGACCCAATGTTGTTGTGTCTTTCGGCTTTTCCTGGTTAGGGGTCGCCAAAGCAGAACTCCAGTCCACTAATGATTGCTAGTAGATTTTTACGTGCAGAGTTGCCGGCAATGATGCACAACCTTCAACGAAGGTACACCCATTCACGCATGTCTCCACACAGAGCATAATTTTCCCCACAGTTGCCACCCAATCTCTCTTTTACAACTGGAGCTAAAAATATATGCCACAACTTAACCAGTAGGATCACCAGAATCTTACCTTGTTTAAGCTCCCCATTACAGCAAGGATTTGTAAAAGCTGTGACAGGCAGCCCCAACCTGCTGCAATGCAGGTATAGCTAGATGCCCAAAGGTGGTGAGGACAGCATAACATTTGTAACACCAACATACTGCTTGATTTCAGAAAGGCATTTGACATTGTAGAATTGTAGTAAAAGCTATGAATTCAAAGTTAGTAAATCTAATGACATGAGATATGTATATAGTAGAAGGAATGTGCAACTACAAAATAATGTTTATGTAGTTATGACGTATAATGTCCTCAGTGAACAGCTTCAATAACAGGCTCAATTTTATTGGAAATTTTTGTTAAAGGAAGAAAATTTTAAAAAGTTGTTGAACCATCATCCTGTTCTTTCATATAAAAAAGGAACTAGTTTAGTGGATAAATTGGTAAAATCATATTTTATTGCCCCTGTAGAAGGTGTTATAATAAGTCCACTATTGAGGGGAACTTTCCCTTGTGGCAAATGTAATATTTGTGAGCTGGTTGTTCAAACTTTTGATAAAATTGGAAGTAAGAACTTCAATATTTTAGGGAAATTTTCATGTATTACTGAAGGAGTTGTGTATGCTTTACATTGTCCTTGTAATTTAGTATACGTAGGTGAAACTAAGAGAATGTTAAAATGTCACTTACAGGAACATGTTAGAGATATTAAAAATGTAAAATAGAAAGCTCCATTGTTCATTTTAAAAGAAATGTCACAATAGTGACTATAAATTATTACAGGTAACTGTTTTAGAAAAAAAATTTGTGAAGTTAGGAGATGATGATGAAATGTTAAAAGATCAATTGTTATTTAAAGAATCTTTACTGATTTTGAAATATAAAACCTTGATTCCACAGAGACTTAACTGTGAGATTACTTGGAAGAATTTGATTTAATGATTGTTTATTTAATTGTTTTTTAATTGATTTATTAATTGTTCTTAGTGGGTATTTAAGGGGGATACTTTGGTAATTTTGTGTATACTTCTTGAAGACTGCTGAAGTCGAGGTGCTAAAGTCAGAGAATAAACTGGGATCTTGTCTGCAGCTTGTGTGTCGTTTTGGATACTTTTTTGCTTCTTTTCCATGTTTTTGCACAGTTACATACTTATTTTGCTATCTGGTCATCCCACTGTGCACAGGTGTCACTTTTAAAGGGTGAACTAGGGGAACTGTCTGGTTAAGTGACTTGCTCAGAGTCACCCAGTTTCCAAGTGGAAATTGACAACAGGATAAAGATCACTAACAGCTTCTAGCCTTAGCCCTCTAAGCTAAACTGTTTACTTATATAATCTTATTTTCTCATTTAGGGGACCATTTTCTAGTTTGCATGTACACTATATGAAGTCATACCATTCATTGTCTTCTACCAATCATTTAAAGGATTCTACTTTAGAAAGTACAGTTGTGCAAGTTGAACTTACAATAACAGCAGATGTTCAGATGTTCACTGCTGCAGGAGTCTTAGCTATATAGGCTATACTGTGCCAAAGATATAACATATGGCCAGCTTACAAGGCTTCAGGAACCTTCCAGATGCCCAAACTGTCAAGCAGCTATAGAGGAGCTGACTAAAAGGTTTGGGCATGAAGCCCTTCAGAGCTTTCCTGCCAGCAGAGAGAAGGAGGCTGAGCCCTGAAAGGACAATGCTAGGAATAACAAAAAAAAAAACAATAAATGTCCACAACCTGGCATAAAAACACACACCAGCAAACAAGGGAGAGGAACGGAGGGAGCAGTTACTGCAGCAGTGATCATTAGAACATCTACTGTTACGGTAAGTTCAACTTATACAGCTGTATTATGTTCATACTGATCACTGCTGCAGTAGCCTTAGCTATATGGGTAGATTACCACAGTTAACTCTATTTGGGAGGTGGAAGGAGAATGGCCTAGGAGCCCCTGGAGAATTTCCCAATTAAAACATGGTCTAGACCTAACAAAGAAATCAAGCTTATAGTGCTTTGTAAATATACGTACAGAGAATGAAAAGGGTGCTTCTAGAATACTTCTAGAATCAAACCCTTTCCAAAAAGCATAGATGATGCCAAGGCCCTTGTAGAGTGGGCTTTGATACTGCCTGGAATAAATTTGTCATGGTGACAACCATTTGGAAACAATCTGTTTTGACACATGTTGCTCCTTCCTACCTTTACAAGAAATGAATAATTGACTAAAATTCTGAAAGATTTAGCTCTGTCAAAATAGTACCTGAGTTGTCTGTTGACATCCAAGGTATGGTGTCTCCATTCTCCCTCATTTTTAAGTCAGGAAGGAAACTGGGAAGATGGATGTTTTTTCTTATAGTAAACTTGGATACTACTTTAGGCAAAAAAGGAGGATTAATTCTCAAACAAAACTGTCCCTATGGAAAATGAGGTAGAACTGAATCACTATAAGAGCTTGCAACTCAGATACACTTCTTGAATAGGTCAGAGCAATCAGAACAAATGTTTTCCAAGTTAAGACCCTGACGTCAGCCAGATTAGCTGGTTCAAATGGAGCAAGTGTAAGCTTCTCTAACACAAAATTAAGATCTCAAGAAGTGCCTACTGGTTTACTTGGAGGCCTATTATGCAAAACCCATTTCAAGAACATTTTATCATAAGATGGCCTTGAAAGAGGAGGATCCATGAGCAGACATGCTAAAATGGCTGATAAATTAACCTTGCTAGATGAATAGGAAAGGCCATAGGATGGTAGCTCACACAAATACTGTAAGATCAGAGAATAACTAACCCTGGATGGGTGCTGGTTATGCTGTTGGCACTAACTAGAAAACCTTTTCCATTTGGTAATATATGATTTTCTAGTAGCAGGCTTTCTTGCCTCCTTTAGTATCTGCTGCACATCCTCAGAAAACAGGTGCATAAAAGGAATTAAAACACTATCATCCAGGCAGTCAGCTGAAGATGATTGATGTCAGGGTGTATCAAATACCCTGCTCTTGTGTGAGTATATCCATTCTGTGAGAAAGCTTGTGGTAATTGCCCATGGTCATTTCCAAAAGAAGGGAGAACCACAGTTGCCTAGGGCAGAAGGGATTCACCACAATGATCGTGTGGGGACTCATTCTAAATCTTCAAAAGTACCCTGAGTATTAGGGGAAAGGGTGGGAAGGCATACAAGAGAATTTCTGTCCAAAGTAAAGAAAAGGCATCAGTCATCCAGGCTTTCTTGCATGGAATCTCAGAAGACAGTTTTGCCAATTAGTTGTTCAGAAAGGAGCCAAAGATGTTTACTTGAAGAACTCTCCACGGATGGATCAAATCTTGGAAGACCCCCATGATCTAGTTTCCATTAGTGAGGGTCTGCCGTGATCTTGCTCAGCTTGTCTGCCATGCAGTTTTTCTCTGATGGAATGTAGGATGCCTGTAGAGTGAGGTTGTAATGTGAAGCTATATCCTAAGCTAAAATGGCTAGTTTTCAAAGGGGGTATGACCTGGTTTGCCCTTGCTTGTTGATGTACCATACGACTGTGGTATTGTCTGTAACCACTTGAAGGCAGCCCAGGGACCAAAGATGGTTCCAAGAGTTGGGTGCCTTGATCAGAACAAGCATCTCCTTTATATTTATATGCTTGCATTTGACCTTGGTGTCCCATGCCCCATCCACTTTTATCCCTCCTGCAACTGATTTCCAAGCAAAATCCAAAGCATCTGTGGTGACTGACTGCTTTGTAGGAGGGATAAGGAAGGGGAGACCTGGATTTAAGGATTTCTGTTGTCTCCACCAAAACACTTGTCTTCTGACACACTCCAGTACTGGGATCTGTAAAGATAAAGGTTGTTGATGATGGGGCAAAAATATTTCAGGTACCACTGTATCTCTCTCACATGGAGTCTTCCCAGGAGTGTCATGAAAATCATAGATGCCATGAAACCCCTAGGTGTTTCCTCACAGTGACCAAAGTCTGAGTGGAAAATCTTAGAAATAGATCTAGATAAAGATCTATTTTCTTCTGCTAGGAAAGCTGTTTGAACTGAGGTGTCTAGTTGACAGCCCAGGAAAAACAATCCTGTGTGAGAGAGTCAAGAAAGACATTTGAAGGTTTTCTTGGAATCCCAGCTTGTGCAAAAGATCTCTCACCCAAGAGATGTTTCTGACATTTCAAAAAAAGACTCTGCAAAGATAAGCAAGTCATCTAAATAAGGGAGAACTATGGTTGCCTGGGCCAGAAGGGAATCACCACAATGATCTTGGGAGATTCATTCTGAATCTTCAGAAGTACCCTGAGTATTAGGGGAAAGGGTGGAAAAGGTACCCGGTACACTGCAATGAGCTTTAATTTGAAGCAGACACTTTGTGAATACTCTTGGTGAAGTCGTTAGTCGAAAAGGTAAGGCAGAGAACTGATAATGTGATCTATATACAGAAAGTCTTAAGAAGTGCCTGAAGTCTGGATGAATAGATATGTGATGATAAGCAGCTTTTAAGTTTTGTATTGATAGGAAACATGAAAGAGGAAGAAGAGGTAACAGGTTGCAAAATTACATCATTTTGAATCTGGGCACTATCACACTGAGGTTTGGGAAATCAAAATCTAGAACTAGTCTCCAAGGATTTTTTTTTAGCACTAAGAGCATCCTTGAATAAAACCCCTTTGCCACCTGGGAAGGAGAACTGGCTCTCTCACCCCTTGGGACAGTACATGATAAAGAACTGGAGGAACCAAGAGTCTGATATGCAGGATGAAGAATGACCCCCTGGAAAGGAGGAATTTTCTCCTACTGCCATTTTTAACCCTATTGAATGATTTTCAGAACCCATTTGTCTGACACAATCTGTTGCCCAAGAGAAAATGGAGATTCACACTTTCTGGAAGAGAATAAGGGCCAGGTTGGGAGGGGACTCAAGGTCTCTTGAACAGTTTAAACTACCCTTGGTCTTGGGAGGTCTGAGACTTCCTTTTGGAACCCACTTGCCACCACTTCTTAAATGTCTGTTTACCTGAATTCTGTTGAGACTCTTTATTCTATTTTTTACCAAAATTAGATGAGGAGAAATAAGACCCCTTAGGCAATTTGGAAAAGGAGGGCTGAAAAATCTTAGAGATTCCCTGGATCATCCTGCCCCTTTCATCACACTTTTTGATCACCTCGGCAGTAGAGGGGTCAAACACTAAATCTCTATCAAAGGGAAAATTCAAAATGTCATTTTTCAATCATCTAAGAGGTTCTGAAAATGTAACCAAGTAAATGTCCTTAAAACAGTTGTTGTGTCTTTCGGCTTAGGGGTCGCCACAGCGGAACTCCGGTCTGCTAATGTTTGGTAATGGATTTTTATGTGCCGAGTTACCAGCCCTGATGCACAACCTTCAACGAAGGCATGCCCATTCACGCATTCCTCCACACAAAAGAAGCTCGAGCTGAGAATTGAACGCGACAACGTCTTGCTATGAGGCAACAACACTACCGCAGCACCACTACCGCGGTTTACAGTAACAGTGGCAATAGCCCTGGAAGAAGTATCAACACAATCATACACACACACTTCAAACAATAAGTAGAGCCCTGTGCAATATACTCACTATGTTATTTCAAGCATTTTTCTCACAAAAAGAAACTGTAGATTAAGCATTCCTCATATTTTCACAATATGTCAGAACAAATTTAACATATGAGCCTGGCAATTTAAAATTCTGAAAATGAAAGTATATAGTTTTTCTCCATACCCACCAATGGATTTTCTCATCCTTAGAAAGAGTAGGATTGGAAATAACTAAGTGCCTAACAGCAGTGAGGTCAACTAAGACTATATCTGCAGGGTTAGGTTTGGGAATATTGTATAAACATTTAAAAGACTGAGGAACTTCATACATCCTGTATGCTTTTTATGGACAGCTGGCCGACTATCAAAAAAATTGCAGGTAGCAAACATCCTGTAAAGCAGACAGGACAGGAGGAATGGGTGTAGGTTCTGGAAAATCCTTCTGTAACAACTAGTAGCATTTTCTAAGGGACTGAGAAACCTCAGTGTTCTCCCACTGAAAACACTGTGACACTCTAGCAATAGTTTCCAAGAAAGAGAAATCCCCACAGGAAGAATCAAAAACTGAGCTCTCCTTCAAGTCTGAATCAGAAATCTGACAACCAAACCCTGAATCCATTACTGCATCTTATGTTCAGACTGAGAATCTTGAATATCTTCTGGAAAAGAGGTATCCTCTTTCTTTTACCAAAAACTATCATACAAGAAGAATCAATAGCCTGATTTAAATCATGAGCCAGTCCAGAAACTATTCTTTTCCAATGAAATTTGAGGAGGAGTAGATACATGAATGGTTTCCTGTTTCTTTTTGACAGGAAAAGTGTGACCTAGTGTGGTACTAATGGTGGTAGCAGTTTCCCCAGGGATGGACACAGCATTCTAACAAAACATGAAAACAAGTGTGGCTTCCCTCTGCCACTTTGGGGACTCCACCAGCCACAGAGGACATGGCTAACCCTCAGTCTACAGAGGCTTTAGGTGCTACACCAGAGGGATTTGGGGTAAAAGATAAGTGGTCTGAAGTACAACAAATGGCCACAGCAGAGTCACTCACCTGCAAATGAGGCAAATTGCTGTTCTGCTGAGGTGGCGAAGGCTGTTTTTTTGTGGTTGGAAGAAGGACTGACACTGAGACAGGCAATGTGTTCCATGGTCAAGCCAAAATTAATGCCTTTTTCCTGGGGAAGACAAGCAGCAAATGCCAGCAAAACTCCCAGTCCACAGAAGTTACTTTTTTGACAGAACAAAAACACAATAAAAAGCACTTTCAAAAACTATAGCAGTCCCACAGTGGAAAATTAAACACAATTTCTCCACAGAAAATATGTTATCAGTTAGTTCACACTGCTTTAAAACTGACAAAAATGAGTGTTCCATTTAAAAGTACATTACAGTCTCATTAAACCACAGCACACCTAGCTTTAAAATAACTATCCTGGAGAGGAAAGTAATAAAACAACAGTAAATATAAGAAAATGGAAGTTTTTTTACTCAAAGTGAACTTATACGGCAAGTGAAGGAAAGCACACACCAGCCATCAGTCCTCAAATGCTTCATAGGAGTGTACTCTTCAGTGGTAGTTAAGCTCTGAAGGATTTCACAGCAAACTGGTCTTTTTGTCAGCTCACCTCAAGGTACTTGACAGCTTGAGAGCATGGAAGTTGCCCTGAAGCTTTGGACGGTGGCCAGCTGTGATATCCTTGGCAGGATATAAATCATATATCTAAGGCTACTGCATCAATGGTCAATATAATGAACATCACTAATTATATCTACATGCCAGCCCTTGAGTGCATTTAAGGTAACACCTTTCGTAACAGCGTCTACTCAGACTTCCTCTCTAGTTCTCCATAAGATGAAATACATCATCTCTGTGCCATTATCTCAGGTGGATGAAATGTACTTTATTAAGTTGTTCACTTTTTTCAAACTCTTTTATGAAGTACATTGGTTTGAAACATGTTTGATTTGGCTATTAAAATCCTTGTCAATCAAGTCATGCTTATCCAAATAAGACTATCTGCAACTTTAGGAATTAGTTAGACACAGTAATATTCAAATCATTATTAATCAGGCAAAGGCATTCTACTTCATAGACATAATAAGCAAAACACTAATTGTTGCACTGACCACACCCACTGCCCCTAGGGCATTGGCCACTCATTAACACCTATGTCGTGTGGAATGTTTCTCTAGCAGCCTACACACATCTTGCATTCCAGAGCATTTTCTGAAAAATAAACTTAAAAACCTAAGATAAACAAATGTAAATATTTTGTGAGCAATAAAAGATATTAAAACTGTACAGATCACAATGTTTTCAGTAAGAAGCATTGTTTACAGTGATAATATTGTGATCATAGCCTTTTCCATAAATACTATAATATATTGTTGTGACACCCATGCACTGGCCCAGTAATCAAGGAGCTTCAGTCCTCACCACTGACACCAGTGAAGGGCATCCACATTGGGGGGATAACAAGTACACACACAGTATAGTACAATTTCCTTTAAGAGCACACAGGAACCACAGTCAATCTGGGGCTGGTTTCTCCCTTTCTCTCCAGATCTCCAAGAAGACTCCCCACTGGCACAGCTATAGGGTACAGATCTCAGCATAGTGATCAAGCTAAAACCTCCAGCACCGTTTCTGTCCAACCAGTGCTTTGTGTCCCTGCCCAGGTAGCTCTCACACACACACACACACACACACACACACACACACACACACACACACACGGGGAGTAATAAGAGAGTAAGAACAGAGGGGCATACAGTCCTTTTGAGAAGGTGTAAGAGGTATTCTAACAGTACAAAAAGTAGCTAAATAAAGGAAGTAGAAAGTGCTGAGCTAAAGGACTAGTAAATGAGGATTATGAGTTTGGAAAAAAAGTAGAAAAACCTTTTATAAAACATATTTGTTAGAAGTGTTACCAGTGAAGTGTTCTTTGAGGAAGAGATGCAAAGAAATACTGTAAAGCCAATTACATTTCTTATATTGTTGTGGTATATTGGGACTCAAAGTGGGGGACGTCTATCTGCGTAACAGAGAAATGACTGCTGAATTGGAAAAAATGGAAACTTTGTCTTGTATTTTAATATTTGGATGTTGTTTCATCATCAAAGGGTGCATGTTGACATGAGGGGTAGCCAGGGGAATGGGATACTGGGCAGTCTTAAGAGTGATATTTGCAGAAGGGTATACAAATTGACAAAGGTTTGTCCATGATGGAGTCTGTGGTTAAGTAAATAGAAAATATCAGAAGAGCTCTGTCCTAAAATAACCAGTTCTCTGATATTTCAGCTGTTAAGGAGCACTCCTGAGGATTCCAAGATGGTGGTCGCCTGGTGAACTGCATTTACACTGAGCTCCCTACCTTATTAGTCTTTCCTCAGTCTTTATACCTTTCAAAAGCTTAGGGACGTTCTATGGAATAAAGGAATCGACTACAGCATCATAAAATTAAATCATTCTGGACTTGCAGCTATAAAGAAAGAGTCTAAATCAACTGTATATCCTATATCAGCTTTCTAAGCCTTGTACTTACTGTGTTCCAGAAGGCCTCAATTTACTGCAGCACTCTGAAGACCACATGGCTAGACAGCAAAAATCTTCAAATGACCCTATTACAATGGAAACACAGACAACAAAAGCTAAGTCTTCGATAATCTTCTCTCCAGTAAAGAGAATATCTCAAAAGGCAAAAACCAATAAACAGCATCTGGAACTTAACAAAACACTAGTGACATTACTGTGGGTTCTGGCTTCCACATGGATGAATTAAAACAGGCCCTACAACCCATACATGCAGCCATTCAGAACTTTTCGGAACAACTTTCAAGCATTAGTAAATCTGTCACTCAGATTGCTGAAAGAGTGGGCACTCTTGAACAAAAACACAGACAAATGAATCTCAAATTCAAACCCTTACTGAAGAGCTTGGTGCTAAATCCACAGTTATAACAGAACTCCAAATGAAAATAACAGATCTGGAGGCAAGAAGTCGGAGAAACAATATTCTGATTAGAGGTATCCCTGAGAGCTATGATAATCAAAACTTAATTACTACCGCAAGCAAATATTCGAGTCTCTATTACAAATTGACGGTGAGATACCCGAGATTATCATTGAAAGGGCCCACAGAGCTATCCGGAGAAGGCAAGACACTTCAGACCCCGTCAAGTCTATGTCAAGCTGCTCAACTACCAAGTAACACAAAAATACTAAATGCAGCAAAAACATAAATCCTTGTCTGGAACAAGCACAAAATCACCTTCTCGCAAGATCTACCTGCAAGCATCAAGGAAAACAGACAAAACTGGCTCCGCTTTTGCAGATTTAATTAAAAGAAACATACACTTCCAAATGCGATATCCCTGCAACCTGATATTTTACAGCAATGAAGTGAGATACTCGGTTATCTCTCAAAATGATGCAAAAACAGCCTTTATTAAGGCTTTCAACAAAGTTCCCACCTCCTGAAGCTATATTATAGCTAGCGACTCCCCCTTATAGCTAGTTATCAGAACAGTACAATGCCTCCCATGAACCTGATGGAAATCTCAACAAATCTATCGATTTTAATTTAAGCAAACAAGTAATCCTTCATTTACCTGGGCAAAAGTCTCAAGGTCCTCTCTTGTTTTTGGAGTTAAGCACGCGGTAATGAGGGTACGAATCCTCTCACGGATGTTTCCAAGAGGGTCTCCTTTGGCCGCAACACCTGATACTGCTGCAACATACACGGGGCTCTTTCAACAACCCACGGACCGCGTCGCCCCAGGAAACAAACACTCAACTCACTAGTTCAGCATGTTTGAACGCATCCCTGCAACCCAAAAATCACGCCGACAATCCTCCTGCAACTGTGAAGTGAACAATACGGCGTTATCAGGCAAACGGAAAGCAAGGCTTGCTGACAGGTGCTGAGGGCAGCTATGGACCTCCGCTCTGAAACGCTTCTGCTTCCTTGCGCCTCCAACAATACTGTCAACTTCCGGAAACCGGGTAGAGTTCAGTGAAGCTCCACAGTCTTTCTTCAGAAAGCCCTCATATGTGTTAAAACAGAATCACGATGGTGTCGCTAAGATGCCTAATGCCTCTCCTATGGAGTACAGTGTTACTCTAAGGGTGTTAGTACTGCAGCGCACGTAAAATCTAGATATACGTGCAACACTTATGAAGGCTGCAACTCCTCAGCCATTCAACATGCATTGTGCCTATTGCAATGCGGGCCACGCGCTGGAAAGTGCAAAACACTACAAAATAAAAGTAAACATTGTCATTTGCTACTAAAGCTTTATTCGGAAAGTTGCCCTATTAGATAGAGCAATATTGCTACACTAAATACAGCCATTATTGCTTAAGCTTCCTTCCTATAGCCATACAATAATACTAAATACAACTAAAAATACCAATCACATCCTAAGTCAGTCCCTGATTATTACATTTATTTTAATTATAAGGTGGCTGAGAGTCTGTTAAGAGCCTTGTTCTCAAGGGAATCACTATGATACAAAATGATGCATGTAATACAGGTCAAGATTGTAAGCGGACCCTAGATTGGTGTCTGTGAGAGAGTGCTATACCCAAGAAATGTAAACCAAGCTTTGTAGAGCGTAAGGTTATAGGGTTGTGTCAAGTAACTCTATATAATCTATTCGGCTAGGTACACGTGACATGTACTCTGACAGCAAGGGAGAAGACTGTTTTTTACCAAGCTAATTAATTTACCTACTTGAAGCAATGGATCTCCCTCCTTTTCCCTCTCCGCACGCGGGGATGCTTCGATGTCAACATAAATAGCTGGTGGAGTAAGGGCACTATACATAAACATCTGTCCCAGACAGAGTCTCTTTCTTTTTAGATTACTTAGCTGTGCTAAGTCATAATACTGTTAAGTTAAAAAGTGTTTGTTGCATGCTGTGAGTCACTAAATTCACAGATATATTTGTTAAACGATGGACTCCCGAGGGTATATACCCTTGCGATGGCATGTTGTCATATATACCCGCTACACTACTCTACCTTACCACAGACCATGCCACAAGTTATTTAAACTGCATGTCAAATAATTTACAGTCTTGGAAGCTCAGTGGGTGATGTTGTAAGGAATCTAGGTAGGTTATGTTTTGGAAAAGTTATATTTTGTACATATGTATAGTAAAGTTTAGGTTAATGTTTGTGTGTATATATACTTCTTCATACAAGGAGTATGGGTGGTTAGGCACTGGGGCTAGTCTGAAGAAGTTGTGGGCTACCGTTTGTCTCAACGACAATCTCTTCATAAAGACAGTGTTAAAGATATTTCAATCCTTTTTTCTCTCTTATACCCAAAAATAAATACTCCTAAACAAACCTTATTATATGTAGGTATAACAATAACCTCCCTCTTATCCCACCTTTCAATAATACAAATTAAACCAAGGAATTCAGTAGCTGGCAAATAGACTGCTGGAACGTTAAAGGCTTACAGAATGCTGAGAAAAAAAACCTAATACTACACCTTTTCTTTAAATCTCAGGCCAGTATATGTTTCTTACAGGAGACTCATCTACCCAAAGAATGCTGGGAAAAAACTTCTAAAAAAAAATGGATCAGGACTATAATAGCGGGGGGCGATAGTTCAAACTCTAAGGGAGTAGCAATCCTAATTAAGAGACAATTCCAGGGTACTATCATAGACGGCAAGTCTGATAAATCTGGTAGGTGGTGTTATTTTACATCCATAGTGCCGGATTCTACTAAACCCGTCTTATTTCTGAACGTATATGGTCCATGCACCCAACAACACTTCTTCATTATGGAAATTTATAATATCCTTAGCTCATTCCCTGACCACCTCCTTATTATTGGAGGAGACTGGAATACAGTCATAAATCCCAGTTTAGACCGTACCAGCAATTCCCCCTCATATAATCATCAAGCCTCTACTGCCCTGGAAGAACTAATGGCGGACTTTAATCTCATGGATACTATTGTCTTTGGTACGGACCTATCTAAAAGCAGCATGTACACTTTCTAC
The DNA here is from genome assembly GCF_019279795.1 of Protopterus annectens. NCBI lineage: Eukaryota > Metazoa > Chordata > Ceratodontiformes > Protopteridae > Protopterus > Protopterus annectens. Next base: position 1,149,402,094 of record NC_056743.1, on the reverse strand, counting down.
TCCCACTGCCACAAATCATGGTCACGTTTAGACTTCTTCTTAATTTCTAAATTCTTCTCTAAATTCAAGATTGCACTAAGGTGTGAACCTAGGTTATTATCGGATCACGCAAAAATCTCCCTTATGATTACCTTCACACCCGATACCACCCTCGGGTAAGCTGGTCCTTTAACAACAACTTATTAAAACACAAAGAGGTGGTAGAGAGAATTGATAGGACATTGTCTGAATTATACGCAGGGTTTGGTAGTTCTCAGATAGCGCCGACATACAATGGGCTTGCAAGGCTGAATTAAGAGGGTACCTGATTAGTAAAACCACATTCTTTAAAAGCTTAATAAAAGGAAAGAATCGGATCTTGCTCTAAGGCTAGCTTCCTTGGAAAGAGAATTTAAAACACATCCTGACTCCAAACTAGAGGAATTGATCAATATTACACACAAGGAACTATGTGAGCTACATTTATAGAACTACTCGATACAGGAACAAAATCAAATTGCAACCTACTCTGAATGGGCACAAATCCCATCTAGAACATTGTCTAGAATACTCAAAAACAATAGCGGCTCCAACAATCTCCATCTTACAACATAAAGGGAAATATACAAAACAGACGGAGATTATTAAGCTTTTCTATGACATATATTCTGACATTTATAGCAATAGTAGACACAACAATTTTAGTCTGCAGATGGATACATTTCTTAATTCAATCAGCTTCCCATCTCTCAGCCAGGAGCAAATATCCATTCTATCAGCTCCGTTTAATATGCAAGAGATTCAAAGCGCTATTAATAAACTCAAAATAGGCAAATCCCGGCCCGGATGGCTTCACTACTAACTTTTTCAAGACTTTTAACTCAAAATTGCCCCTATTCTTCTAGAAGTCTTTAACTTCATCATAAAACATGGAATTACTGACATACACTGGAACAATTCAAAAACAATCTTACTACTTAAAAACAATAAAGAAAAAACAGACCCACATAACTACAGACCTATCTCACTTATAAATGTTGATATCAAAATCTTCTCTGCCATCTTAGCCAACAGACTTAAACAGGTACTACCACACCTAATATCACCTGATCAAGCGGGGTTCATGGCCAATAGACATACATGGGACAATACACTAACACTAGATTCTCTTATCCAGTTTACCAAAAAAGAGAAAAACCCGTTATATGCCTTAACCCTAGACGCATCAAAAGCATTCGACAGGGTAAACTGGGAATTCCTCTTCTCCACGTTAGCACATTTTAATATACCCACACCCTTTCTAGATATGATCAGAACTCTTTATTCGAACTCATGCACATATCTTTATATAAATAAAAAAAGATCTAATCTTATCCAGATTACTAATGGCACAAGGCAAGGTTGTCCACTTTCCCCCTTCCTCTTCAATCTATTTATTGAACCTTTTTTCCTATTTCTTACTCAAAATACATTTCATACTATTCCCAAAATCCTAAACACACAAGTAGCAATTTCGGCCTTCGCTGATGATCTAAACCTTTACTTCCAATATCCTAACACAGATCTGCCAAAAATATTAAAAGCAATTTCCTCCTTCTCTAAGGCCTCTGGGTATCAAGTCAATGATAAAAAATCACACATTCTCCCAATAAATCCTGAAGCGCATAAACCTTTCTTTTCCCTGAATCTCCCTTTCACATCACATACAGTCTCAAGTACCTTGGCCAACTTTGAACACAACCAAGCCTCTATGCTTCAAAACAATTTGCTAAAATCATGGTCTATCATCTGTCAAGACCTACAAAGGTGGAAGTTATTAAACCTATCATTTCTCTCAAAAGTAGCTATTGTGAAAATGAATATTCTCCCTAGACTCCTATACCAATTTAGTGCGACAAATATAATTATATCCAACAACCTTTTTCACAGTTTGAAAAAACACTGATCAAATTTCTCTGGTTCCCTAAGAATGTCAGGATTTCCTCTTCCAAGCTAAGTCTCCCCAAGGAGAAAGGTGGGGTGGGCCTTCCAAACCTCCAGCTGTATTATCTGATTATTAGCTCTAATAAACTGTGGTCCATTGTAAACATGAACAACAAAACCCAAACCCATAACCCAGCGTGGTTAAAGATATGGCACAAACATATCCTATCTAACAAAATGAATCCTAAGGCCATTCCCTTCTTATCATCCACCTCTCTGAATAGCTTAAAACTATTCTCTTTACTGAAATATCAAATAAAACTCTTTTAAAAGCTGATTAAGGACATTAATCTTCAATCTATTTTACCCTTTCTTCAACCAATACACCTCAACCCAAATCTTAAAATTAACAATAAGATGATAGATCTTGCTGACTTCCCCCACATCAAAGACCTTAAAGTTTGGGATATTCTTAAACATAAATCCCTGTCGCTGTCGAACTCCGATTAACACTCAAGGTTAACAACAAGTATTCAGTAATACTACGCCAACTCAGGGAACTTATTTCTTCACAAATCAATAATTCAGCCCCAGACATACAGCTAATGGATAAACTAAATCTAATTATCAATACACTGGCTAGTAATAATAAAACAGTTTCTTCGTCCTACAAACTATTACACCCACTACTCTACAAAGGAAACTGCTTATTCTCCAAATATTGGGACAATCAAAACCACCCTATTACAGGGGACCAAAAAATGCTAGCCATAAAAACTAGCATTGAACTATCTCCCTTCAAGAAATTTCTCTACACTCAACTGATGTTGAATAACAATGCTTACCTTACCCCTACAAGAATCCACAAATTCAACTCTAATAGCTCTCCGTTATGTACATGCTGCTCAGGTACGAAAGCTGACCTTCTACATATTATGTGGCACTGCAATAACTCCCACAAACTTTGGTGCTCTCTCAAAGTGCGTCTCAAAAAAATGGGTTACTATAGCTCCACCCTCTCATGGGAAACGGCTATTCTAAATATTCCCCCCCATGGTCTGCCTAAATTGCATATCCATATCCTAATAACGCTGTGTTTCCTCATAAAACTCTATATTACCCATAATTGGCTGGATCGCACCAAATTGTGTTGGAGGGGATTTAAAGCTATGGCCACCAAATATATCTCGGCACAGAAGTTCATCATAAACGGACCCAAGAAAAGAGCCTACTTCAGTAAACTTTGGAAAAGCCTGTTTGAAGTAATCTTATGTGACTAAGATACTGTTATCCTACAAACTTCCCTTTGTCCTTTCTCTTTTTTTTTCTTTTCTTTTCCCTTTTTCTTTTTTCGTACCTTCCTACTCTCCCCATATACCATATCCCGTGTTTTGAGGGGTCTATCTCTCCTACTACAAGCCATAAGTAGGGCTGCTATTATCTAACCGTATAAATAGTGACACTGTTGCCTCCTTCTCTGTTCAGTACTGGTAGCTTTGTAAATATTGTTCAGTTTGGGTTAAGTTGTTAGTTTGTGTGCCATGTATACTGCAAGAGATTGTACTCCTTCTAAGTTTATTACAAACATGCCTTTTTGGCCCTTTTTTGTACTAATATTGCTGTAAACCATTATGTGTGTTTTTTGGTGTAACGCTCATTGCTTGTATCATCATAGTATGCATGGTTTCATTACAAAAATAAAAAATTATTTTTTTAAAAAAAAAAAAAAAAAAAGGAGCACTCCTAAGCCAAATGAATCTCATTTATTTTTTTCAGAAATTGAGTTATTTGCACAGTGAAGGAAAACATTAACAAAATGGCTTCTCTAAAAGGTATTAAGTAGTAAGAATATATCAGACACAGAAATCTGTTGTTACATCTATTGGACATTGAAAGGGAAGTGCAAGATGGAGAGGAAGCCCCTTTTTTGATCAGTGGAGAGTTAACAATCACATTGAGAGAGAAAAAATACATATCAGGACACCTACAAGGGAAGCAGATGGAGACTGTCAGAGCAGACAAGAAAAGAAACCGAATACAGCTATCAGAGAAGTGAAACGAAGTGGGCTGAAACAGCTGCAGAGGTAAAAACAGAAAACCTTCTCTCTGAAAAAACATAAGGTCCATTAGTTTTACAGGAAACAATAAATTCATCTAATTAATGCACTGTTTAGCTGGGAAAAGGCTGTCCACACAGAAGGATTAATGAAATATATGTTGTGATATATATTAAAATACACATGCACAAATACAGAAGAACTTGCATACACACACACACACTCACACACACACACACACACACACACACACACACACACACACACACACACACACACACACACACACACACACACACACACACACACGCACACGCACACAGATATAGGGCTGGATTAATAATTCAGTGCATTAAAGTCATACAGAGCTAAGGCAATGTAGATTGACAGGACAACATTGTTAAACAGGAATAAACAAAGAAATAGGGGCAAATAGTATGATCTGACAGAGAGTTGTACTTCAAAGAGGCATGCAAGTCAAATATGAAACTCCATAAATCATCAGATTAATGTAGCCAATAGTCTATGAACAAAGGCAATGATGTGCTCTTGTGCAAGATTAAGTGACACTCATGATAACATGACAGAAATACAGCATGTAACATGAGCTGTCGCCTGTAATGGAAATATACCAGTGCATGCACCAAAATGAAAACAATCCCGTGGTTGTAAGGAACAGTGACTGCATGCTCAGAAAGCTGGGCATCTTATTGGTTTGCTAAAAGGAATAGAAGAAGGAGTACAGGAAGGCATGAAAAGGTGCATCACAAACAGGAACACCCAGCAGGAAAACTGCAGGTTAAAGCAGGTGTGGAAGGGAACTAGATTTTTTGTTTTGTTTTATTGGTGGGTAAAGGACCTATCTTTTATATGTATATACAACATAGAGAAAGATACAGAAGGGAAGAATGGAGTGGTGATTTGAACAATAAGGGAGAAATTGTGGGTGGTGCCTGGCAGTGAGACCAAACAGACACAAATATAAAACCACAGATAAATAGAAGGGACTGTAGATACACAAGTGGGGGAGAAAAGAGGGATGAAATACACAAAGAAACAAAGAGTAAACATGTGGTTAGGGTAGGAAGTGGTGCAAACAGAGTGCCAGCCACATAACTGTCAAAGAGGATGTTGCTGGGCCCCATTTAGTGATGGCCCTGGGTTAAGGTCACCAGTGGTAAAGGTTGTACCCATCCTTGGTGCCCTGATGGCTTTAGCAAGCTGTTCTTGCAAGTCTATTACTCAAGACAGAATGGGTTGCTGGTCGATGACTCCAGCACGTAATTGCCAATTAAAACATATACTTCATTAAGTGCAATAAACCTGGCCCAGCCAGGGCCAGTGTTTGAGTTGAGCTACTTCTCTGGAATGGACCAGAACCCTCGACTGATGAGGCACTCCCACCCTGATCAGCAACTTCAGCTGGCATAGTGTAGGCTAAGGATGATGCACCTGCAGCTTAGGTGGACCACGGAAACCTCCATAACAGAGAAAAAATTGGAAAAACTCATATTAGTGAGGATGAATTAGAAGTGATATAGCATATGTAACCCAGAAGTCTCTACTGCCTCATACATGCAGTAACTGATAGCATTCTCTGCACATTGTGTCTGTGCTGAAATACAAAATGGTTGGCAAGCAATCAAATACCTCATATGTAGAGGGCTGGAGCTAGACAAATAACCATGCAACAATACAGCTCCATACACACACTCACACACACATAAAAACAGGCAGAATTCGAATTTTTTTCCTACAGCTCAATACAGAAATATATCTGGATGGCCTTTTGCAAAGAGGCAACATGGAGTCAGGTTCCCACTTTGCAGGACAGCAGGTTACACTACCAGATTTTTTAACAGATGAAAAGAGGCAGCTACATTGATGCAGTCAGCTCTAATAAAGTATATACAACTACACAAAAACACACCTATATGTAATGATGCAGAAGCATTAAATGATACACAGTATGTCCATGGTCATGGCCTGTGCACAATCCAACAGAACACCTTGCCACAATAGAGTAGCTACTACCAGCAGCACACACAACAGATATTCATTCATCCATGATGGCCAACCTGAAATATCATGAGATCTTTCAGACTGAATAAAAATGAAGAAATCTGGAGATATCTGTAACAAACAGTAAACATATTTATTAAATGTAGTATTTACATCACACAGCAGACATTGTTCAATTCATAATTTCCTTCCATAACCTCTGCTTGTCATGACTATAGATCTGTAGGGATTTGGTGACATAAGTGACTGTACCAATGGTTGTACTTGTCACAGGTATTTGGAATGGCAGTCTCCCTCAACAGTAGAGCTGCTAGGTTGTGCCAGACATCCACCTTCATGAAAGGACCTGTGTTCTGTTCTGACATCCATTTTTGAACTGGCTGTGCAGAGACAGAACATAATCTTGCTCTTGTTTGCACACGAGTCACCATGCTCTTTGCAGCACATGCAATGACAGCCATATCCACTAAGATCATAGGATCATAGGAGGTTACTAGGCTAATGGCCCTGGGGCCCTTACTAGCCTAGCCAAGAGTTTATCCCCAAAAGAAACCTGAGTCAGCACCTGTTGCTCCTGTCAATGAGGGTAAACATGTGTAACCCCTGGGACAAATTTGTGGTTTACCATCCACTCATCAATGTTGTGCTTGAAGAGGGTGGGAAGTCTATTCCAGAGATGGAGCAGCCTCCGGGAGACAAACCTGTCTCTCCAGCAAGTATTTTTGATGTCACATATTAGATTTAGGCCTTTTGAGTGGGTAATGCGCAAGGTTAGACTTACAGATATGGAGCATGTCTAGTAGGTCAGGGTCCGATATTGCCTTGTAGGCGAGACACAGATCACCTCTAAGCAATCTGTATGATATCGAGTAGAGTGATAGTGATTTGAGCCTATCCGCATAGGATAGGTGTTGGAAGCCATGGACTTTCTTTGTGAGGTATTTCTGTGGCTTTCCAGTTGGTGCAGGTGTTTTGAGAGGTACATACCAAATAGGGTGTTATACTCAATTATTGGCCTAATGAGGGAGGAATAAAGAGATGTAATAATCTCCTTTCTTCTGGATGCAGTCCCTATACTTATGAGATGAACCAAGTAAAAGGCTTTTCTGAACACTGCTGCTACATGATGGTCGAATGTGAGATTGTCATCAACCTGAGTACCCAGGTCTCTCACCACAGGTTGTGTGCTTAGGGGATTGCTGTTGATGGAGTTTACATTGAACCTAAGGCCATGAATTTGGCACCAGTCATTTTTTGCTGTGAGACCCTCTTACAGTATGTTAACATCATCTGGGGAGTCAATGACAGCAGACAACTTACAGCCATCCACAAACATGGTCAGCCACAGGCCCCTTGTCTTTGCCTGGACCTCTGAGAGGTAGATGCCAAACAGTAGGGGTCCCAGAACAGATCTCTGGGGAACACCGCTAGTGACAGGTCTGCAGTCAGAGGTGGAGGCACCTATTTTGTCCTTGTAGATCCTATCAGTGAGCCAGTTGGCCACCCACATGATGACATAGCGATTTAAGCCAAGTTGTGTTAGCTTTTCGATGATGCCCAAGTTGGGAAAGGCCTTGGCCAAGTCAAGGTAAGCTATATGTAATGACTTTCCCTCATCCAAGGCCTTGGAGACAGTCTCAAAGAAGTCAACCAGGTTCAACAGACAAGATCTGCCATTGACGAATCTGAACTGGGTGGGGTCAAGTGCTTGGAGACTGCCTATGTTCTTGTTTATGAGATCCTTAATAATACGCTCCATGATTTTACAGATCAGACTTGCCAAGCTAATGGGGCAATAGTTTCCTGGGTCATTAGTGGCACCACCTTTGTTCAAGGGGATGACAATGGCAGTTCTCCCCTCTGCTGGAATGAAGCCTGTACTTAGGCTGTGGTTGAATAGGATGCCCAATGGTAAAGCTAGTTCTTGCTGGAGATGGTGCAGAATACAGCCTGGGATACCATCATTTCCCATGGAAGCTGTGTTGGCCTTTAACACTTGAACTATGGAGATGTGAGGTGTGGGACAAGTATTGGAGATGTTGAATTAGCCTTTGGGGAGTTAAGAGGGGTGAAGTTTGCACTGAACCTATCAGCTAGCAGGTTGGCTAAGTCAAAAGGATCAGTGTAAGTGGTACTGTTAAGTACTAATTCGGAACAAACCTGGGCTTTGCCATGGAGGTTTCTGATGTAACTGAAAAAGGCTTTGTGGTTTACCTTTGTTTCAGAGGCTAGTTTCAATTCATAACTGGCTTGCAAGGTTTTCACCGGTGATCTAATTTGCTTATTAAGGCGGAGGAGGGAGTTTTTCCAATTTGGAATTTGTTCCTTTTTACCCTTGGACAACAGCTTCTTCCTTTTTTTGTAAAGCCTGTTGATAGACGATGTCCACCAGACAGGTATGTGTTTTCTTGAGGAGCAGGTTTTAGTTCTTGTTGGGTATGGCTGAGTCCATGCAATTGTGCAGGTGCATGCATACTGCATTGGCATACTGTTCAGCATAGTTATCTACATCGTCTGTGGAGGGGGTGGAGGTGTGAAGCTACTGATACCCTCCCTTAGGAGGTTATAGTCAGCTTTTGAGAAGTTTTTTAGCCTGATTATGGCTGGAGGGGGGTTGGGTGGGATAGAGACTTCGAATGAGACAGAATGATAATCTGATCTCACCAGGGAAGAACATAATTTAGGAGTGGTGCAGCGGTCACCTATTTTGGTGAGAAACAAGTCCAGAATGTTGTCTCCCCTAGTGGGGTTGAGACAAGCTGGTCTAGTGCATTAGAACTTATGAAGTCAAGGAATAGTTGGGTGAGTGCATTAGTGCAGGAATAGTCCACCTATTCTATGGTGGGGTACTTGAAGTAACCAAGGATCAGGGTGATAGGGGGTACTTTGATGGAGTCAAGTAAGATCAGGTAGGAGTAGTGGGTGTCCTGAGACAAGGAGGGGGGTCTATAACTGGCTATAACTTGGATGCGTGTGCTGCTAACTATCAGTTGCACCTGGAATAATTCCAGTGTGTCATGCTGGCAAACCAGTCTGGAGGTGTGTCTGTCCTTAATGAAGATAGAAAATCCACCACTCTTAGTTTTTCCGATCTCATTTTAGGGTCAGAAAGTGTGGAATGAGGTATAGCTTGGTAGGGCAGGGGTGCTCTCCACAGCCCTGAACCAAGTTTCCACAACTACACAGACATTGGCAGCTTGCATTGCAAGGAGAACCTCCAGTGAGTGCATTTTCAAGTCAATGCTCCTAACATTAAGCAGCATGACCTTCAGTTTGCTTTTTTGACAAATCTTTTATGTGGGAGATAGCCTAAAAAAGGCACAGTGGGGTGGCAAGAGCCTTGGCCAGAATCTGGAATCCCAGGATTGACAAGTGGAGGTTATCTCTGGCAAAGCATTGAGGCCTGTCAACCATGTCATCCCAGGCAGACAAATACTGGATCCCCTTGGAAGGACACCAGAAACTAAGCCAATTATTGAAGTCAATTATTTTTAGTTGGTATTGTGGTATTATTCTTGGTGAATGAAGGATGGTGCTTAGGGCTAGGGTCTTACCTGCCTGGGGCACATAGTCTGAGATCTCAATCAAGTTTCTCTTCATATAGTCCAGGGAGGTACATGTCAAGTCATTCACACCATCATGGAAAATATCATACCTGTACCTGTTGTAGAGAGACTTAAGTGCATGCATGATGTGTCGGATTCTGGCACCTGACAGACAACTGACTGTAACCTTCTCCTTGTCGAGCCTGGTGAGGGGGACATCAGTGTGTCTCACAATTGAGTCGCCAGTGACTAGTATGTTTGGTTTATTGTTATGCCTTATGGGCTGCATTGGTTTATTGTTATGCCTTATGGGCTGTGTTTGTGAGGCACTGGTATGTTGTCTGCTGTGTGTGGTGTATTTGGTGCTGTCTGTGGAATGTTTGTGAGTGTCTTTTGGGGTCTCTGGTGTTTAGATAATTTTTCATTGAGGACCTCTGCATAGATGGCTGGGTGTAGTGCTTGGTTGTGTGATGTGGGTGGTGTGGTGTTTGTACTGGCAATCTCCTCTTTGTCAGGAATATTGACTGTGGCACAAAGAGCATGGATTCCATTATTGATGTAGATGCATTTCTTGCAAGTAGAAGAATTACATGCTAGGAGAAGAGGGATGTCAGTGAACATGAGACAATTGCTACACTCTCTCAGTATGCTCATGTCGACTAGACTGGCAGAAGAAATTGATGGGAGTTGTCCAGACATTCTGAATACTTGGTGGACTCATAGAGAGAGGGTTTTGATAAGGGTTTGTCCACAAGAGTGTAGGCCACAAAAACCTTCTTCAATGTGAAGTATCAGGCCTGAAGCACAAGTGCTAAAACCAAAATTAATATGCTTAGACTAGCAGATAAAATGAATCGGGCTACTAACAAGCAGTAATAAATAAGAATCACACCACTTGACTACTTAAGAGCACTCAGCAAAGCAAAATAAGGTAGTAAAGTAGGTAGAACACAGTTACCGTAACAGCAGCTAATAAAGTGTATTTTTTAAGTGGATAGGGAGGAAACAGAAAATAATACAAGATTAAGAGACTAAGGGGTTTGGCCTTTCCAAATGTTCTCTCTGTCCACAGTAGACAGAGGTGATTTGATGGGACTGGTAGGAGTGTCCAAAATTAAAGAAGCAAGGGGTAGTCATTCCCAAATGATCTCACTGTACTCAGTTGAGTGAGCAAATGAGATAGTGCTGGGAGGAGTGTCCAAAGACAAATTTGCAGCACCGGTGGGCAATTCCAAAGCCAGCAACTTTAATAATACAACAACACTTGGTCAGGACGGTGGGAAAAATAAACTGCAGAGAGAGACCACCACTATTCAATTACTATTCAATGAAACAAATAAATGCAGTGCAGTTTTGTTAACTATCTCTGAAACAGAAGTGCAAAAAAATATACTTATATCAGCTTTTTATGTCCAGATGGTTGTGGAAATCACAGCCAGCCAAACAGCTCTCCTACTGAGCACAAATACACAGAATTATAACAATATCAGTAGTATAAAACAAAGGATAGACTTCCCAGGCTATCAGATAAACACAAAGCTTAACAGGAAGTAAAACAGCCCCCACTATGAAACCATCTGGCTTGCAGCTCAAGTAAGTGCTGAACTAGCCATGAGAAGCAAATTGCAGAGAGAGAGACAACCACTATTCAATAAATATTTAGTGAAACAAATAGATGCAGCACAGTTTTGTAACTATAAGTAAAACAGAACAAGTGCAAAAAAAGTATACTCATATTAGCTTTGCATGTCCAGATGGTTGTAGACGTCACAGCCACCTAAACAGCTCTGCTACTGAGCGCAAATAGCAACACAAAATGTCAGCATGGCAATCATGTCCAGTTTGACTCATACAAGTACACTGTAGCTCTTCATAGATGTACAACATGCATACATGGGCAGCTTACATAACTGAGCAGAAATGCATCACATACCCTTGACATGTATCTAACTGTATCTACGCCTCATGTCACTGACACACTTTTGTAAAGCATAGTGATTCATAAAGAAAGGTGGAATCCAGGCTCATGAGCATAAAGAAGGCAGAAATGGCATTTATTTGTGATGTTTATGGGCACACCATCATTTCAGGTGTCATATCTTGCAACAAAGCAAGCCAATGGCAGATTTCAACAGCTTGAATCACATTCTGATAACACATATGCAGCAAAGTCATTGGAGATAGCCCACAAGATGTGCATTCCCACAACAGGCACATAAAGATATATATTGTCATGCATAAATAAATCTCTTTCTCTTAAATGTTCCTATAACATTAGTGGGCAGGTGTACCTACTCTGCAACAGACATCTATAGCTGTACCCTACTGCACATATGCACCTGTTCACAGACACTCCTATCTGAGGCTGCCAGCCAACTGATACAGGAAAGCCACCCTCTCACCAGCTACACATCACCAGGAGATGTGCATAAACATTGAGGTCTCCACATTGTACCCATCCTGGAGTACCTAGCCATTGTCTAGTGTGCTAACCTGCCATCAGTGTGTCATAGCAACATATATGCACTTATGCAAGCCTTTATTTTCTAAGTTGTTCTACTCTCAGGTGTTTATGTTCCCTTTAAAGGTGACAGATGGCAGAGAGACCAGTTCAGCCCTACACTCAGGACACATTGGTGATGGTTGTTCAGGAGAATGGGGCCCACTAACCTGTATGTCATCATGTGTGGGAAGCAGAACTGCATGATGGCAATGTTGTGGGTGGTGGTCCTGCACCATACATCAAGGATAGAAGCCTGTACATTACATGGTATTTAGTGTCTCAAAGAAAGCACATAGAAAACAGCAGAAGGGATGGTGATAGGAAGTGGTCTTCTACCAGGCCCCACACATATTAAAGAAGAATCATTTCTACATCCTTACATGGAGATAGTGCTGGAACAGGTTTCAGAGCTGGATGTAACAATACTGGTTGCAGGAGTGGACATATCTTGCATGAACACTAGACACATATGTGCCCAGACTGAAAGAGGCATGCTACAGCTGTGTGTATACTTACAAGTGTGGCTACATTAACTACTGTCACTGTTCTTTGTAAGGCATTGTTTTCTGTGCTGGTTGGGCCTCTCTTCATTTGTGACAACCATACAGGTTCTGCACCATCATTTCCACTGTATTTATATTCTAAGCCTATCTAGGTCTGCCCAGCCTTCACTGTGCCAGGGGCATGATGCATGGTCCTACAGTAATACTAAATCACAGACACCCTGGTGCATGTTCCTGTAGTGGTATCCTCACCCACATCCCTGAAGAGCTCATACTTGATACAGATACTAGCCTTTGCCATGACTCCTCTCTATGACTGCAACTTGCAATCTCCTACTTTGCAGTAGTGCAGGCTTTCATGTGTCTTTGTGCCCCTAGACACCTGTGAAAATGATGGCAGTGACCCATGCCAGCTTCCATTCAGTGGGTTGTATGAGGAAATGTTTAATGCACAGTATGACCTGACCATGCAATGCCCAGCATAGCCATTAGATAATACTGCATACATCATTTTGATTTGTGTGAAAATGTACTGCCACTGCTTTTCAGGAACCACGCAAAGGGACAAAACATTACCCCTTTGCATTGCATTCACTGCCATATACTGTGCATGGCAATGTTTGTACAGGTATGATGCAGGCACTGCCAGCTATCTACTGCTATCAATGTCACTGTTGGTGGCTGCTAAGATGGTCACAGTTAGTTCTGCAGTTGCAGGGATGGAGAGTCCTAGGGATACTGTCTGGCCTAATTACTAAAAGTGGATCATACTGAAAAACATCTAGCATGCTGTATTGCATGTTTATTGCAGTGCATCCCCACTCGGATGTGCTCAGACAGTGAAAATTTGACTTCAGCAGGTAAAATACATGCACTTCTGCATTTCTGATTTGAGTGTGAGTAATGTTGTACTAAACAGCACAGTAGTTCCGTTAGTAGCACTATCACCTCAATGAAAAAGGTTTCCTAGTTCACATCTTAGCTGGGATGCATTCTGTGCAGAGACTGTGTGTCCTTCATGTGTTTGTGTGGATTTTCTTGGTACAATAGTTTTCTCCCAAAGATATGTAGTAAGTGATTTGGTGAATCTAATCTCTCTCTAGGTATGTGTGCAGTATCTTTATATGATATAGAAGAAAGGTCTGGCAATCTAGTTCCATTTAACAGTTTTTTGCAGGTTTATTTGAGAAGTCAGATGCAACTAATATGCATGGATGGATGAATGTTGCACTACTGTTTGTCAATGTCTTTGCTAATTCTGTACAGGTTTCATCATCCAGAGCTACAGTGGGTAATCTGTGTTACTTGTAACATACTAAGGACAGTGGGAGAGATTTACTGATTAGTGCTGTGTACCAGTTACGTAGCTGGCTATGGACATGTAGGTGGACTGTGTCTGCATTTACTTATAGGTGGTCCTGTGGAATGTAGCCATGCAGAAAGTGCTGATATGGATGATGTGTGTGCAACAAATTAAAATAATGGACATTGTCGGGTTTATGTGTGGACACATGGGATATTAGCCCCTTTGTGTCACACACTACCTGTCAGTTGATGGAATGGTAGCCCTTCATGTTTATGTAATGCTGCCTATGGACAATGGGTGGGAAGTTTATTGGCAAATGGGTACAGTCAGTGGCTCCCAACACATGAGAGAGGCCAGCAATATCATACATGCCACTCATGGTGGTGATTCTCTCCTCTGGTGTGCAGGAAAATCAGATGTTCTCATCTATGTGTGGAAGCAATGTATTCAGAAATAACTTGGGTATTGTACAATCTAAAGTCAACAGAATAATCTGGGTGACCCTAGTTGTAAATACTACACATGCCATGGTATGGTATCCATGGGTACAATAACTCCACATATTCCTCCAGTTTCAGATTGTGGGCCATCAATGTGCAACCGGTCCTGTAAAGATTGGCTTTTCAGCAAGTGTGACATAACCATGACAGTACAACTATCTACTGTGTGAGCAGCCACATCATGTACCTAGGAGACATGTTGCTTGAACTAAGCAGATGTTGACATATGCATACTGCCGCGACTTGCAAAGTCACAGTGTTCTGATATGTACATACTGCTAAGACTTGCAATGTCACAATGTTTTGATATGTGCATACTGCTGTGACTTGGAATGCCACAATGTTCTGATATGTACATACTGCTGCGACTTGGAATGCCACAATGTTCTGATATGTACATACTGCTGTGACTTGCAATTCCACAATGTTCTGATATGTGCATACTGCTGTGACTTGGAATGCCACAATGTTCTGATATGTGCATACTGCTGTGACTTGGAATGCCACAATGTTCTGATATGTGCATACTGCTGTGACTTGCAAATCACAATGTTCTGATATGCACGTACTGCTGCTACATCACAATGGTCTGGTGTGATCTTTACTCTTCAGAAATAAGCGTATGATCATTTCTAACCTGACAATTGCAAACAGTAACTTGCTTTCCCTATACTCATTTACTTGTTATTATATTATATTATATTATATTATATTATATTATATTATATTATATTATATTATATTATTTATTTATTTAAGTTTGTTTCCTGGGGCGGGGCACTGATCAATACTGACCAATTTCTGGTCCAGCCTGGGAGGTAGAAAATAATTATTACATGAATACAATATGTACAAAGTACCAAAGACAAGTGATACAATGAATAACCTACAATATTTTAGTATAACATGCATTTAGTATAAACAGCAGTAAATCTGATAAAACTATACATATATAAAAAAGAGAGATGGGAGAAGTAAAAGAGGAGGCATCAGGAATAAAAGCAATTGTGAGGTATATGTATACAGCAATTTTCATGCCTATATGGAGAGAGAGAGAGAGAGAATGTGTTGGCATAAGTACAGGTGTATTTACAAAGCAGGATTTTAAGTTCTATGGCCTAAGATGGGATACTTACACTTGCTCTGTTTCATTAGGTAAGCATTGAACTCTGGTATAAAACTGGAATATGTGGGAATTTCCTCTAAGATGATGGGGAGTTCATGCCACAGTTTTGGAGCTAGAATAGAGAAGCTGTGATTGGTGCAGTGGAGGTCAGTTTTGGAGGGTTGTACTGTGTGCACTGAGAATGATTAGGCTGTAGGATGTGGTTATAGGAATGAGTTTTGAGGAAAGCAATGTTAAGGAGTTGAGATGTGAACGTTTAAATATTAGTAAGCCTAGCAAGAGATTCTCTGATTATTTTATGGGCATCCATTTAGTGTTTTCAATGAAGATGTAGTAGTGTTTTTGTTTTGAGAAGTTTGCTCTGAATTAACATATTTATTTAAATAATGTATGTAGGGTTGTTCAGGTTTTCTTTGAGACAATGACTATTATGCAAAAGAATATTCCTTTTGAACAAATAATATTTCCTTGTCTATGGCAGCTCTTGCAGGATTGGAGATTGGAATGTGGAGATTTTCAAGCCAATAATAAAATAGTACTGTACAGACATAATATCTTTGTGCAGTAATGTGTTAGTACTGACTAGGTATGTAATAGTTTGTGCACTGACATGATGGCACTGAATGGGCATGTGGCTCTTCTCTCTACAGTGATGGGATAGTGAATGGTCATGTAATATGTGTGCAGTAATTTAATGGTACTATGTGGGCATTTAATAGCTTTGTTTTATGATTTCACTGTACTTAGTGGATATGTAATATCTTTGTTCAGTGACGGGATAGTATTGAATGGATGTGTAATATCTCTACAGTAATGGGATGTTACTGAGTGGACATATAATATATCTGTTTAGTGATGTGATGGCACTCAATACGCATGTAATATCTGTGCCCGTTTATATGATGGCAATTCATGGACATGTAATACCATTGTATTATGATGTGATAGTCCTGAATGGACATGTAATATCCCAATGCAGTGATGTGCTGCTATTGAGAAACTACAGTTGATGAGACTATGTTGACATTTAACATCTCTTTGGAGTGATGTGATGGTGCTGAGTGGATATGTAATATCTCTATGCAGTGACGTGATGATACTTAATGTGCATTTAATATCTCTATGGAGTGACAAACTAAAAAAACAAAAACAAACGAACTGAATGAAACTTGAGCAGAATGAAGAAGGCACACACAGTTGAAGTATTGTTGTAAAGCGCTTTTCGTTTATGAAAAATCACAAACTTCATCAGACAATTCACACAATAAAACAACTCATTTAAATACTTTTAACCAACCAATCATAAAACATACATAGTTAATTTAAAAATCTCTTAAAAAGATACTACAATTTAAATACACAATTTAAGTAATGTAAAAAATGCAAAAAATGCTTTTAAATACAAAAGTGCCACCTTACTTTACCAGTTTAAATAAATAACCATGTTATTAAAATGTAATAAAACACTCAATAAACAGTACAGTTAGAAACCCCACATATATTAAAGTGTCAAAATGTTTCTCAATGTCTTAGATTCCTCAATTTTAATACACTACTCAACACACAGCCTTCATTAAGTCCTGGCAAACAATAAGCATTTAATCTAATTTGCCAGGAAAGTTCCATTTCATCAAGTTTCAGAACTTCAGAACCACCTCTAAAGTCACTGTGGACCTGATCTATTACAGTAAATTTAAACTTATGGTCAGGGAAAGAACCAACATGCTTTGCCAAAGCATTTTCGGTTTTGTTTTTCCTGATAGCATACAAGTGCTCATAAATGCGATTTCGGAGTTTCCTTTCAGTTTTGCCAACGTAAAACGCTGGACAAAACTGGCACTTGGCAAGGTACACAACTAACTTAGAGTTGCAGTTGTTTCTCCATTTCAAATTATAGTGTACATTGTTCACACTAAACCTATTAGATTCTATAATATATGAACAATAGTTGCAGCTTTGACATTTGTACATGCCAGGTGTTCTAACGGTGTTAGATTTCTTAACTTCACAATAAGTTTTAAGGTTCCTACCCCTCTTATAAGTTACAAGAGGGTATTCACCCACACTGTTAAAGACACTACTGTCGCTCTTAAAGATTTCCCAATTTTTCTTCAAAATTCTAAAACAACTATTACTATCCAAGTTATAAGTGGTAATAAAAGAAGTTGAAAATGTCTTCGGATCATCTTGAATTTCAGAAGCTTCAGCCAAGTTATTCGTCACAACATTGTTACAAATTAGACCATTACTAGACTTATTTAACAATGGTGTATAAAAATGTGACTGTCGTTTTATTGAAACTTCGTTAATTAGTTCATCAATCAGAAGTTCAGGATAACCACGGGCTAAAAACATAGTTTTCATATGCTCACATTCTTCATAAAATTCAACATCAATAGTGATAATACGTGCGGCACGAACCAGTTGGCCTTTTACTATGGCTCGTTTCTGATGGTGTGGATGACAACTTGTAAAGTGGAGCATAGAATTGCAGTAAGTATTCTTCCTATGGATGGCTGCAGTATACCTGCCCATAGCACTATCCTTAGATAGTGTTATGTCTAGGTAAGCAATAGAGTTGACATCAAATAAATGAGTAAATTTTAGAAAGGAGGTGGTTGTATTTAAATACTCAACCAGTTTTACACTGAGTACTTCATCACCATCCAACAGTATAAAAATGTCATCCAAAAAACGAGTATAGAATACTATATGTTCTTTAAATCTACAATTATTGTTGTTCACATAAACATGCTCCCAATAAGCCATGACCATGTTGGCCACACTGGCTCCGCACGGGGAGCCCATAGCTACCCCGATTTTTTGAAGGAAAAACTTTTCCTCAAACATGAAAAAATTGTTTTCTAAAATTAGACTTAACAATTCTTCTACTAATAAACACTCATCTGTGGGGCAACCTTGGAGTAATAGCAACTCATTAATCCATTCTAAAGCCTCTTTATGAGGAATACAAGTATATAAATCCTTGACGTCTATGGTCAAGAAGTTGTTACTGGGTTTAAAATCTAAATCGTTGATATTCCTCAAAAAAGTCCATGAATCCTTACAAATTTGTTTGAAGTTGACTAAATATTTTTGTAAAATAAAGTCCACAACTTTAGCACATGTGTACGTAGGTGAACCTCTGCTGTCAACTAAAGGACGCATAGGGGGATTCACAAGGCTTTTATGAATTTTTGGAATACCAAAAAAACAAGGGAATCTGGGGAACGAAATAGACATAAAGTTGTAGATAGGTTGAGTTATTCTCCCTTCAATATAAAGATCTTCTATCACGTTCTTAATTAAGTTATATGCTCTATTTATTTCAGAAAGTGAACTTGCAGCGTAGGAGGGTGAATTTAACAATTTTAACATCCTATTAGAATAATCGTCGTTGTCAAAAATAACAACACCTCCACCCTTGTCTGGCTTACATATTCTTATAGCATTTACTTTCATAAAGTCCAAGCATTCTCTTTCTTTTAGAAAAACCTTGTTTTTATTTACTACATGTTTAGACTGTGCAAGGTTATGGATGTCCAATTCACAAAACTGTTCAAATGTTTTGATTAAGGGATTCAGGGGTGGATTAAAGGTGCTAGGAACCCTAAACACATTTGGGTTATTGGTTACATTGTCACCCATTAGCATGTTTAAATTGAGTTTTCTAGTGTAGAGTTTTAAGTCAATAATAGTTTTTACCACATCTAACCTACGTGGGGGCACATAAGTTTGCCCTTTGGATAGTAGAGTTATTAAATCAGGGTATATGTCAGTTTTAGAAAAGTTATACACAGTGAAGTCACCACCTGTGTTATGTAATATTACAGGTTGGCTATTACAAGGAACGCTGACTTCATCTTCTCTAAAAGAATCTTGTAGTGAGGGTGTTGATGAAGGCATGTCACTAAATACATCATACTCATTAAGCATGTTACTAAAAACACAGTAATCAATGTTACTACAATTAACCACTGTATTATTCATTGAGTTAAATGAATTATCAAATACATTGATTAATTGTTCTTCGATTTCTTCTTCTGCTGGTAAGTGTGGGCAGTTGGTTGTTTCTGTCTTGCCCCTAAAAAATTTTGATTATTAGACTGCAAGTTGTAATGTCCAACAGAAGAATCTTGGTATTCAGGGTTATTATTAACAAGTGGTTGAGAAACAGAATCTTGTAGTGGTTCAGATGGAAAGAGGTGGTTGGGTTCTTGATGTAGTGTAACCGGAACTGTAGTGTTCCTTTTGTTGGCATTATTAGTGGAAACTTGCTGTTTACCTTTATGCCATACTTGTGATAAAGGTGGAACAGGGTAGGCCAACCCTTCACTATAGGCCTTCATGTCTCTTTCCAATTTCCTTACTTTATTGGCTTTAAGTTTATCCAGGTATGAATCGATGCTGGCAAAAGAGCGATTGTATTCAAATTTATACCTGGAGAATTCACTATCGTTATTAATCTTCGTGTCCAGGTTACAGACCTGGACTGTTAGATCTTCAATGGCTAGGCAATAATGCTTGCTCATAAGGTCCAGAAGTTCCAGACCTTGGCGATCAAACAGAGCAATAATGTCTAAATGGAACTGTGAATTAGGTTCTAACCCTGTCGGGTATTGCCAGCGCCTTAATCCCTTAGGCACTATCCTATTTTTGGTACATTCAGCAAAGTATGACACTTCCAGTTGTGTTTTCTTTAACTTGACTAATAACTTGTCAAGTTCTTTTAAATTATCGGAAATACTGGAAACAGGTGGACTAGCACTAGCATTAGAGCGCCTTGAGTTGTTAGCGCTAAAAAACGAATTATCAGATAACCAGTTGTTTAAATTAAAGGATTTACCTGTTGTTAGATTGTTGTTAGAAACGGTAGATGTATCAGCGTTGTTACCCTCATTCGCAACGTTAGCATCAAAGTTAAATGATGTACAGTTCGAAGGTAAAACCTCATTAGTCCTAGTGGTATTAATCATTTGTCCACACGGAAGACTAGAAAAGGTAGCATTGGTTGACAGTCCGTTAATTAGTGAGGAACCAGCTCTATTATTAGAGCTAGCGCTGCCATGTTCAGATGTCATAGGAACAGGAACAAATTGTTGGTTATTGCCAAAAGCGTTACCCCTATTCAGGCTCGGTGTAGATGTAGGAACAGGAAGTTGCACCTTCTCGGCGTCAAACCTACGTTCTAGTTTGTCCAAACGGGCTAGCAGGGAATCCAGCCTTGAGATAACGCATTCATAACCGGTATTGCCCCCGACTGGGACATTAGAAGAAGGTGGCACATTGTGAATATCGGTTTCTTGCAAAATAGCAGGAATTTCTTGCAAAATAGCAGGAGTTTGATCAAAAGTGGCGCCAATATCTTCCATCTCCACTCAGTAACCACGAACTCACAAATTCACAAACTAAAGAAACAAAGACAAACGAACTAAATAAACTTGAGCAAGATGAAGAAGGCACACACAATTAAAGTATTATTGTAAAGCGCTTTTCGTTTATGACAAATCACAAACTTCATCAGACAAATCACACAGTAAAACAACTCATTTAAATACTTTTAACCAACCAATCATAAAACATACATAGTTAATTTAAAAATCTCTTAAAAAGATACTACAATTTAAATACACAATTTAAGTAATGTAAAAAATGCAAAAAATGCTTTTAAATACAAAAGTGCCACCTTACTTTACCAGTTTAAATAAATAACCATGTTATTAAAATGTAATAAATCACTCAATAAGCAGTACAGTTAGAAACCCCACATATATTAAAGTGTCAAAATGTTCCTCAACGTTTTAGATTCCTCAATTTTAATACACTACTCAACACACAACCATCATTAAGTCCTGGCAAACAATAAGCATTTAATCTAATTTGCCATGAAAGTTCCATTTCATCAAGTTTGAGAACCTCAGAACCACCTCTAAAGTCACTGTGGACCTGATCTATTACAGTAAATTTAAACTTATGGTCAGGAAAAGAACCAACATGCTTTGCCAAAGCATTTTCGGTTTTGTTTTTCCTGATAGCATATAAGTACTCATAAATGCGATTACGAAGTTTCCTTTCAGTTTTGCCAACGTAGAACGCTGGACAAAACTGGCACTTAGCAAGGTACACAACTAACTTAGAGTTGCAGTTGTTTCTCCATTTCAAATTATAGTGTACATTGTTCACACTAAACCTATTAGATTCTATAATATATGAACAATAGTTACAGCTTTGACATTTGTACATGCCAGGTGTTCTAACGGTGTTAGATTTCTTAACCTCACAATAAGTTTTGAGGTTCATACCCCTCTTATAAGTTACAAGAGGGTATTCACCCACACTGTTAAAGACACTACTGTCGCTCTTAAAGATTTCCCAGTTTTTCTTCAAAATTCTAAAATTCTGATTGGTTGGTTAAAAGTATTTAAATGAGTTGTTTTATTGTGTGAATTGTCTGATGAAGTTTGTGATTTGTCATAAACGAAAAGCGCTTTACAACAATACTTCAACTGTGTGTGCCTTCTTCATTCTGCTCAAGTTTCAGTTCAGTTCATCTCTATGGAGTGATATGACCATCAATAAAGGCATAAAATATTTTTGTGCAATGATATGATGGTACTGTGTGGACATTCAATACCACTGTGCAGTGATGTGATGATACTGAAGGGGCATCTAATATCCCTGCAATGATGTCATGATACTGAATGGGCATGTAATATCATTTTGCAATGATATATTAGCACTGTGTGGACATGAAATACCACTGTGCAGTGATGTGATGGTACTTCATAGACATAAAATAATTCTCTGTGGTGATTTGATGTAATGGAATTAAGTTATAATATCACATAAGAATGTGATGATACGTATTTGACATGTAATACCTCTTTGCAGTGTAGTTATGGTAACAAAGAGACATTTAATAATTTGCTGCAGTAATGTGCGTTGTTGGATGGACATGTATTACATTTGTGAAGTGATGAAATGGCACTAAATGGACATGTAATATCACAGTGCAAAAGTAGGAGAGTACTGAGATGACATGTAATATCTTTGCATGTGATGTGATGGTACTGAGTCAAATACTCCTGTACCATTATGTGAAGGAAATGTGTGCACATGCAATGTTTTTATGTAATGATGTAATGGCATGGAATGGACATGCAATACTTCTAGGCAGTAATGTGATGATACTGAGTGGACATGTCATAATTCTGTATAGTGATATGATGGAACTGAGTGGGTATGTAATATCTCCAGTGAACAATATGATAGTACTGAGTGTACACATATTAGTTCTGGGCAGTGATGTAATGCTACTGAATGGGCATGTAATATCTTTGTGAAATTATATAATGATACTATGTGGACATGAAATATCTCCATACAGTGAGGAGTTGGAACTGTGCGGGTATATAATACTACTGTGCAGCGATTTGAGTGCACTGAGTAGTTATTTAATACTTCTGTATATACAGTGTGATCCACAATGTAATTTCAAAAAGTCAAAATCTCGAACATCAGATGTTTGAGACTTTGAAATCTCAAAATGCAAAAAAAAAAAAAAAAAACAAAACTTAAACAAAATAAAGTTAGACATCACGTTGCTGCAGGCGGGCAAGCCCCCCTGTACACGCTGCTACTTAAATATACCAACTCCCATATTACACTACATTGAAGAGAATGGTAAAGCTACCTTTCTGCACTGCTGGGAGATCTCAGTTGTTTAACTTTGAGATTTCAAAATTTCAAACATCCGGAAATTGGGATTCTGATGTTTGGGATTTTGTGATTTTCAAATTAAGAAGTGGACCCGTACAGTGATATGGTAATAATGTGATGACATGCATTATCTCTATGTTTTAATATAACTGTACTGAGTTGACATGCGATATCTCTGTGCAAAGATGCAATTGTACTGTGTGGGCAAGTAATATGTCTTTCTGTGATGTGATAGTTCTTCATGGATGTGCGATACCTTTGTTCAGACATAGAATGGAACTATATGGCTTTATAATACTCTTTGAGCAGTGATGTGATAGTATTAATTAGATACATAATACCTCTGTCATTGATATAATGGTGCTGATATTACATGTAATATCTTTGTGTATGTAATACTACTGATTTGACTTCTCATAGTTGATTTATGATGTAATGGCATAGCTCTGTGCAGTGATGTGATGGTAATATATGGACATGTAATATCTCTATGCATTGATGTAATGGTCTAGAGTTCACATGAGATCTCTTGGTACAGAGATGTAATTTTACTGATAAGACATATAATAACTTTATGAATGATGTGATTTCACTGCATGGATGTGTAATACCTGTAGACAGTGATAGAATGGAATTGTGTTGATATGAGGTTTGTGCAGTGATTTGATGGTACTTATTGGATAAATAATACCTGTGGAGATTGATGTCGTGGCACTGAGTGGACCTGTGATATCTTTGTACAGACATGTAATTTTACTTATAGGACGTGATGACATTGTGCATGATGTGAACTTGCTGCATGGACATGTAGTACCTGTATGCTGTGATAGAAAAGAATTGTGCTGATATGTAACTGTTTTGTGTAGTGATGGGACTGGTGATTACTGGATATATGATATGTGTGGAATGGACATGTAATATGTTTGTGTAGTGATATGATGGTACTTATTGAATACATAATGTTTGTGGAGATTGAGATAATGGCACTGGATGGACATTTATTATCTTTGTGTAGGATAAAAAAAAAAGAAGAAACCGCTGCTATCTGAAGGTCCAACTCGATGAGTGAAAAAACAACCTTATATGGTTTCACCTGCATTACCAACTAATTTAGATTGTTTTATCAAATTGTGTGAAAAGGATTTTTATGTGTATTTTTCAAGGCAAAAACGGAAATGTTTATACTATAATGTAAGCAATGAAGAATGGCATTCCTTACAGACTCTATGTGACAATACTGAACTAACTATAAAGCCAGCTGATAAGGGAGGTGGAATTGTGTTATTGAATACTGAAGATTATAATGAAACCATGTATTTAATGTTACAAGATGTTGATACCTATAGTGAGATCAATCAGGAAGTGTTGGATAAGATAGTAAGATACATAATGACCTGTATGATCTTTTGATGTGTAGACAAATCAGTTATGATTTATATAATTATTTTTTTAGTAGAATATCCTCTTATACCATATATCAAAGGTTTACCTAAAGTTCACAAAAATGTTTTACCGTTACCTATGCGCCCTATAGTGGCAGGTGAAGGGTGGGTAACTGAGATGATTTCTGTCTATATAGAGAAAGTATTGAGTCCATTAATTAAGAACATACCCACTATATTAAGAGACACCTACCAATTGATTGATACAGTGGATCTGTTATTTAATGATGGATTACCTGATACATGTCACTTTAGATGTAAGAAATTTATTTACTTCAATTCCTAATGGTTATGGATTAGAAGCCATTAGAGAGACGTTGAATTACACTCAAGTTCAATAATGATGAACAAATATTGGTTTGTACTTTATTAGACATTATTTTGTCTAATAATGTTTTCATGTTTAATAATAAATTGACCATTCTAACTATTGCCCAATAGCTCTATTATCCCCATTGGCAAAAATAATGGAAAAATGCATTCAAAAGCAATTACTTAACCATCTAACTCAATACAATTTGCTAGCTGATTGCCAACATGGTTTCAGGCCACACCACAGTACTACAACTGCCCTACTGTCTTTCTGCGACTCCATTAACCAAAACAGAAACAACAACAGCCTCACATCAGCTCTCTTTATAGACCTGTCTAAAGCCTTCAATATGGTTAATCACCAGCTATTAATAAACATTCGTACACACCTCTCATTCGATACTCAGGCTATAAACTGGTTAAGAGCCTATCTTACTAACTGACAGCAAGCAGTCCTATGGGATAATCAACTATCCTCCCTACTGCCTGTCACCCTAGGAGTCCCTCAGGGCTCTATTTTAGGTCCACTCCTCTTCTCAATTTTTATTAATGACTTACACTTAGCTATTCCACAAACTATATGTTTACAATATGCTGATGACTCGACAATTTTATGCTCAGCTAAGACCTCATCTGATCTTTTACTAAAAACACAAGAAGCATTTAATAAAGTCGAGTCTTGGTTTCTTCAACGCTGTCTTCTACTTAACCCCCAAAAAACGAAGCTCCTACTATTTTCACCAACCCAAAAGCACACCCTTACTGATTTCACTGTCCTATCAAAAAATGGTACTCACATACAACCTGACTTAATAACAAAACTATTAGGGGTTACTATTGACAACCACCTTACTTTCAATGAGCATATCAACAATACTGTAACTATAGTCAACAAAAAATGGGTGCCCTCTACAGAATTAAGCCATTCCTCACTCCTTTAGCTAAAACAAGTATCGCCCACTCCCACCTTATCTCCTCACTTCTATATGCTTCTACTATCTATACTCACCTTTCAAAAAGCAATCTCTCTAAACTGGTTAAATCTTACAATAACATTGCTAGATTTGGACGACCATTTAGAACACACCATTGCCAGAATCTATCTCAACTAGGCTGGCTTGAATTTCAAAATCTACTTGAGTTTAACCAAATTACATTGGCCCACAAAATACTTAACCAACCAAAGAAGACCCAAAGTCTATCTACCCTTATTACTCCCTACCTGAATCTTAACTCCCTGCGCTCCTCAAATAAACTACTTATCTCCTCCAGCAAATCCAACAACAGAGCAGGCGATGCTCTCTTCTCTAATGTAGTTGGGAAAAGATGGAACCTTCTTCCTCCTGATCTCACCTCTATTTCTTCTCTAACTAACTTCAAACCAAAACTTAAAATATACCTAAAAAAACACTGGCCTTGCCCTAGTTGTAATCCTGACTAACTTCTGCCTTAAGCAATTTATGTTATACCCACTTTTTTTCTTTTATCTTTCACCTTCAGACTTCTATGTCAGTGAAATCCTTAATAAAGACAGTCTTTTGAATTTTATTAGATAATTAGACTTCTCAAAGTCTACTCTTGCTGCAATTTTTTCCTCACAATATATGAACAAGATTATTTTTTATAATATTATAACTCCTAGTTCTTCTTTTTTCTATTTCTCTTTTTTTTCCTTGCTTTCTACTTATCAAGGTTGGAATAATGTTAAAAATGTCCTTAGATTTCTCTTATTTTTGTCAATGTTTTGCTTAGATGTTTAAGTTAGTATTAACAAATTGTACAATTGGAGCTTATCTCCCCGGGCCTCTACTGAAAATGGATATTCATCCATTTGGACTAGCCCGGTTAACAAATGTAAAATAAATAAATAAAACTATATCTACAGAGATGGGGTGTCGCAATGGGCACCCCATGTGCCAATACATATGCTAAGTTAGTAGTTCATCATTGGGGGAGATTGTACCTTTTTAATAGTGAATACTATACAAAACTTTACTGTACAGGAGATTTGTAGATGATATACTATTGTTTTGGAATGGTACTCCTGATGAGCTTAGGGAGTTTATTAGATATTTAGAATCCACTACTGACTTCTTAAGATTTACCATGGATTTTTCTAGATCTAAAATTGACTTTTTAGATATTACCATCTCTAAAGATATACAGGGTCATATATCTACTTCCCTTTTTAGGAAGGCATGTTGGAAGAATACATTGTTACATTTTAACAGCATGCATCCACGATTTATATTTCCAAATATAGTTAAGAGTCAATTTATTAGACTTACGAAGTTATGCAAAAAACCGACACAGTTGGATGAACAGGCTGATATTATGGAATGTCTCTTTACAGAAAGAGGTTATAACAGTTCCATGGTAAAAGATCTGAGAGATTTAATTTTAAATAGTTCTAAAAATGGAAGTAAACAGGTCCATGTTAGACAGAAGGGACTAAATAATAATAACTATGAATCTAGAGTGACTTTTATTACAAGGTTTACTAATGATAATAAAGAGATTATCAAAATAATACGAAAAATTTGGCATGTACTCACAGTAGATCCTTATATTGTCAAGATAGTAGGTCAGACACCGAGCTTCACCTACAGGAACAGTAAGAATCTAAAGAGGCTATTGTGCATTGACCATGGTCATTTAGATGTTAGACAACCCCCTAGATATTTTAAGACTTTTGGTACCTTTCCATGCGGTAAATGTAATATGTGTGGAATGATTAATGACATTCAGGTGTTTGTACACCCCACACTTGATTATAAGTTCAAACTTAGGTTTGTTGCTTCTTGTGATGATGTCAACCTTATATATTTAGCTACTTGTGATCAGTGTCAGGCTTTTTATGTGGGCGTGACAACAAGGAGGCTTAAGGATAGGATTTATAATCATGTATATGACATCAGAAAGTTGAACCAAAAAAATTATTTGGCTAAACACACTATGGCTAATAAAGGCCATAGGTTTAAGTTTAGGGTGTTACAATTAGTGACCCCTAATAAGAGAGGGTGGAATAATATGAACCATTTGGAGACAGTAGAACTCTAATGGATTTTTAAGTTACAAGCACATCAAGATCCAGGTTTCAATCAGTTTATACTATAAAACCTATACTTGAAGCACATAGATTAAAATAAAATAACTTATTTTATATATATAAGCATAATAGAAAGACAATGGAATATAACAGCGTGCAGCTTAGTTTTTATTTATTTATTTATTTACTTACTCATTTATTCATTTATTCAATTACTCATTTATTCAGTTTTATATATAAAAATATTTCTTGAAGGCATTGTTTGTGATTAATCGTTTGTGAGTACATATTCATTTATATATAATTTATAATGTATACCCTTACAAAATATGAACTCATGAGCATATTTGAAGAACTTTATAGTATGTTTGTTCATATTTTATAGTATTCATATATATATATATATATATATATATATTTCATCCAAGTATTTCTTATATATTCATATATTCATATATTTTTATATTTTTGATATGTTTATTGTCTATATTTTAGTTAGTTATATATTTTGATGAACTAGCACATATACCAAATTATACTCATGCAGTGCTTTAAGAACTAGGCAATTATAGGTATAGGCTTTAGTACTAGTATATCATAGCTATAAAGTTAGCATTTTGCCATGAGTTTGCACACATAGATTTAACATACTTTATATGATACTCAAGATTATATTAACATATTGTGAAATTGTTTTATTGCTTATTGCTTTTATTGCTTCTTAGGGTTTTGTCACTATTTTAGTTGTTCAGTGATTGAATGCTATATTCTAAGAGCACTGATTTACGAGGATCCATAGAAGTTTTTTCAGTATAGTCATGAATTGATTGAATAATTGTTTAAATAGATAATTATATTAATGAGGTGATTGTAGATTTTAAATTAGTTGTCTTACAAAATATGAGTTCTTTGGAATGTTTTTTGAGATCTGATGAAGCGTACCTTGGCAGTACGTGAAAGCGCTTATCTTTTTCACTACATGTAATAGATCTTTTTTTGTTTTTGTTTTTCGTGGTGGTCCTCACTTGTTTTTATTTCCATTATCTTTGTGTAGTGATATGATGACACTGACTAGATTTGTAATATCTATGTGCTGTGATTTGAGGGTTTGGAGCACTATTTTTTATGTAGCACTGCATTTTAAAGAAACAAAGAAAGTAGACTCAGTACAGAGGGGAGGAAAACAGACTGAACTGGGATGTGATTACCAATATATTGCATGACAATAGATGTGTAAGGCGAGCCAAAGCAGGCTTGATAATGTATAGGACAGAAATGATATCTAAGTTGTTTAAGTGTACCTGAACTGAACAATACGCCTGGACTTCGGTGAATTGTGCAACTAGTATGAAGGCAAAGCAGAAAGACACAGATGCCAACAGGAAGCAGACACAGAAGGATGGATTTTAAACCTTACCTGACCAACAAAGTAGTGATGGGATACACAAGATGTAAGAATTTGCACTCGGTTTTTCAAAGAAAGCTTGATGGTATGATGGGTGCTGATCTAGACAAATACTATATATCTACCAAGAGAGATTGTTATGCACTGAACTTTCCAAAATTTTTTTTTTTGTGAAATGATTTACTAGACTGCAATCTTCAACCACTTACGAATACCATTATGTATTATTTTATGTAAATAATGTAAATACACAAACACATTCACACAATTATATATATATATATATATATATATATATATATATATATATATATATATATATATATATATATATATATGGGTCTAAGTTGATTAAGCGAAATTACACTTACCCAAATTTCAAATAAGCAAGACGACTTCAGCGAAAAACAGGGAAACTAACCACTTGGTCACCATGACACAATAAAAAAAAACACAAATTAAACCCATGCAAGTGGGGGCTTCACCCCTCCACATCCCCAATGTGGGGGGCTCCACCCACCATACCTCCCTAACTACATATATCAGCTCCCATATCACACTACACTGGGGAACATGGCAAAGTTAACCCTAGTGGCCAAGTGGTTAATTTCCCTGTACAAAATACTGGTGATTCGTTAGTTTGGTAGATTAAGTTTTCGCTGAAGTCGTCTCACATATTTGAAATTCTGGTAAACATAATTTTGCTTAATCAAAGTAGACCCATATATATATGGATTCCTATTACAAGAACGAAAGTTCACTACTTTGAACTTGTAATAGAAAGCCTCACTTCTGTGAAAGTTCACTTTAACGAACTTTTGCATAAGTGCACTTCACCGAAAACACCGCAGCATAGTGGACGACATAAAAAACAAGCTATGTCCTCCGCTATGGTGCGATAGTCACAGACCTTAGGGTTAGGGCATGGGTTAGGGTAAGGGGATAGCTTTACTAACTATCCCCTTACCCTAACCCATGCTCTAACCCTAAAGTTCGTGACTATCACACCATAGTGGAGGACATTGCTATGTTCTTCACGGTGCTGCAGTCATCACAGACCTTAGGGTTAGGGCACGGTTCATGGTAAGGGGATAGCCCTATGGGCTATCCCCTTACTATGACCCGTGCCCAACCCTAGGGTCCGTGAGTACTGCATGGAAGTTCAGTACAACACCGGTTTGTTGTACTGAACTTCGCGTAAGTGCACTTTCAATTAAGTGCACTTCCACTGCAGTGAGCATTCCATGCACTATTTCAAATTAGTGAAAATCCGATCTAGTGTATGGAACCCATATATATATATATATATATATATATATATATATATATATATACACACACACACACACACACACACACACACACACACACACACACACACACACACACACACACACACAAACCTCACACTGCAATTGCACATTGAGGGAAGGAAGAATTCCTGTTCATTGACTGTGACATTACATAGCAGAGTATTCACACTTTTTCATCACCTGACTCTACAGTCGAACAGGCTGCAATTGAACCACCTTGTCCAGCTGTACATTTGATCTGAATGTAAACCCATATGGCAGACTAGTTAACTGACAAGATAAGATGACTCGTCTTAATTAGCTTTACCTCTAAGGTCTTTACATTCAACATGAATTCTTTTAAATCTAACTGATTAACATTTAACTGCTATACAATAAAACCACACTTTCTGTGGATACATGGGTTTATTTTATGTCAGTAAGTCTAAAGTCAAACACCTGTAATTAAATCCATGTTAATGAAACACTGCAATTTTACTTTTTCAGTTATCATAACAATTTTGGGGTAAAGTGTCCATTTTACATACAATGCTGATTGGTCTCAGGGTGGTATATTTAGGGAGGTGTTAGATGTGGACTGGCTTCTCATCCTCCACCCCTGCAAAAAATGCTTACTTTGCTAGTAAAAGTGGATCATTCTCAGTATCAGTTTTATTACGTGATGCTCTGTGCCAAGATTGTTGGTAACTTTGTTTTGTTACTACATATGTAGTCTCTGCACAGATAGTAAGCCAAGCAAGGTTCTCATCTTTTAAGGGAGACATCCTTCATTAGAATCTCTGGTGAGTTCAGTTGCATAAAGAGAAGATCTATCAGCAGGTCAGTGTGGATATTCCATCACTCTGGGCTTGTGACATCAGAACTACTTTTGTAAACCTGTGGTCAATCTGAATTCATTGCCCTCTTTAAGTTACTTGCAACAACTGCATCATGTAAATGTTATCATGGTGATAATTACAACCATCTATCCTTAAAGGTACAAAGGAATCTAAGCCTGCAGTCTGTATTACATCCACTTTAGGCATGTATCACTGACTTTGTTTGGGCAGTTTTGACTGGTGGTAAGCACCACTTGCCAGAACTGCAATTGTTAAGTGTGAATTTTTGTGACTTGTGAAGCTTTAGACATGGAAAGTATTAACTATTGCTCAATGCAGCAACTGAAAGCACACCTGAACCCCTTTAACAAGGAAAGACTATATAAACAATAATAGCTATGCACAACTATTGGCAGCTGAAATGCAACCTCAGAATGCATGTCTGCATGTCAACTATAAAAAGGACTCCATTATGTATGCTAAAACTCTGGGTGAAGAATCTCCTCCATGGGTGATAGGTACCATGCTTGTAACTATGAAATCATAACTATTTGGAGGAAAGTGCAATCCAAACAATGCACTGGTGTTGCACACAGAAGTGAATAAAGTGCTGTGGAAATGCAATTACCGTAACCGTGGCAGCACACTGTAAGAGCACCCATCATCATATGCTGAATGCAGCACTGGGTAAGGCTGCTAAGCCTAATGTCTGAAGAGTGAGGCATACACCAGCAACAGCAGAACTGCTGTATTAATTATGAGATGTTTTGAAAGCACTGCATTTCTGATAATACAGTCTATACTTGCCTCCACCTAATGTTGCCTTCACCAGCACACCTCAAGAGTATTCTTTAAAACAGGAAAGGAAGGAGATGCAAAATTATTCTGTCTTGTATCTGTAAACCTGGAGGATTTCACATGAGAAGATGCACTTTATAAAAGCATGTGTAGGTTGGACAGAAGTGACAAGGAATGACTGTAATGATTAGAGGAAGTAGCTTGAATTACTAGGCTGCTGGATAGGAAATTTATCATGAGGGACCAGACTGTGGCCTAGCAGAAATACAAAGTAAAGGGCAGTTGGATACAACAGATATACAGAGTGAAAGTGCAGTTGGGCACAACTGAAAATACATGCTTGTCTCTCTCATTTCGACACTGATATCACAAAAAAACACAGGATACATAAAATCTCCTTATCTCAATGGAACAGTTGGTAGCTGCAGACTTCGAAATAGAGCTGCAGTTGGCATATATAGCACTGGGTCTCAAGAAGGCATCCAAGGATGCCACTGCATAGCACCTCCCCGGTGCCAAGCTCTGTGTCTGCTTGCTCTGTTTTGTCACTTTATCTAGAGGAGACAACAAGTAACCAGTGGGTATTCATCTGAAGCACTTTATTTATCTGAAATATTAAGGATGACACTGAGGTTATGCCAGCATTCCAGGCTCTTCATGTTGATGAGCCTCATATTTCTGAAAGCTTAATTTAGTATCTCTCAGTCAGATACAGCTTTGGCCAAAACAAAAATAATACACAAACAAGCTATGGTATAGAACTCACCACATCTCATATCTCCTGTTCTATTGTTTTATTTCTTACTTAACTATGAAGATCTTCCATTTCTCTAAAACAATGAAGGAGGATTTTATCTGGAACTGCAGTCTTTTGTGAAGCTGGAGGCTTCATATGGTCTCTGCTATTTTCCCTGTTTAATCAGCAGGGCAGAATTGTTGTTTTGTAACTGGTGCCTATCTTTGTTGCCAAATAGAATGAAGGGAAGTCAGAGTTTGAGCAGCTGTTATACATCACTCAAGCAAAGGACAGTTACTATTCCACACATTACATGATGGTCATGGCACATCATCTTTGGAGTTAATGTGGGGGTACCCAGGTCCTCACTGGTGCTACCAGACTGATGATCTATACCTGCTACAACTGTTCCCCAGTCTGTGTGCCAGCAGCTGATTAATGCTGCCCTGTTAGCTGCTTCTGTACATATGTGTTTGGCATTTGGACTGCACACTGCTGATGCGGCTGTGAGCCAAACATTTCCTGAGTAATTATGGATGTTCTTTGTATGTAGCTTTAGAGAAAGAACATGTTAATTTTCCTTTTTCTGGCCATACTGTTATATAGCACTGACATTCAGAACAATAAGATTTTGACCATATGTATTATTGCATGTACAGACTGTCCTTTTGCAAACAGCATGTATTGGGGAATCAGCTGCAGCATTAATGGGTTGTTACTTACTGCCATTTCTAACTGGTTCACAGGCTGACACTGTACTCAACCATTGCAGGTAACCATTTCTGCTTTTGCAACCATATATTTTCAAATGTTACATGGATGACTGCTTTTCTGTGCATGCATATTTTTTTTATCATGGAGATCCACACATGAATATATATAAATCCAGTATATATGATCACAGACTGTTGATCTGAACAGTCCAAAATCAAACTTCTATAGGATAATCATAGTTTCTTCACCCAATCAAAGTCATGGATCCTTTTGAATAGCAAGAATGTTATTGTTCTTCTTTCAGCTTTTCCCAGTTAGGAGTCACCACAGCAGAACACCGGTCTACTAATGATTGGCAGTAGATATTTATGGTGCCGAGGTGCCAGCAAGATGCCCAACCTTCAATGAAGGCATGCCCTACACATGTCTTTCGAACGCCACTCGACTGTGGGAGAACATGCACACTCCACACAGAAGGTGCTCCAGCTGAGAATTGAATGGGAGAACCTCTTGTGACAAACTGAACAAGCCTAGAATCTACTGGTCCTAAGCAATGGCTCTCCAAGATCGGCTGAACTTAGAGAATTTCTTCCAAGAACAGTTCCAGCTAATGGATGGTGAGATTTTCCTTTCTGGTAACTGAACCATCAGTGGATGGGACTCATAATCCTGGATCCTCTCCATTAGAGAAGTCATCCAGAGCCAAGGTTAGGAAGGGAGTCAACCCATTGTACTTACCCATTTCAGAGAAAGCAGCCTTGGGAAGTAACACTATTTTCACAACACATAACAGGTTAGAATTCACTTGCTCGCACCTTCTACAGTGAATCAAGTCTGTACTCAAGATGCATTTAGATGTTTCAGTTTTCTCCTTCTCCTAAATGTTATGTGTTATGCAGTTGGTATACATAACTTTAGGTTGTGGTTGAATTGACCTCCCCTCTCCATTTAGAGGATGTGTAAGGGTGCTTGCTCCCTCAAAAAAAGTACTTATTTTGACTTTTTCCATTACATTGTCTGCAGGGTGGCTTTCAATTTGTTAAGTTTCTGCTGTGGATAGCTGAGAGATTGGATGCCAGTCTGTCTTAGCAGAGCTGCCTTAGGATCCTCTGACTCATATTAAGAGAGTGTGTGTGTGTGTGTGTGTGTGTGTGTGTGTGTGTGTGTGTGTGTGTGTGTGTGTGTGTGTGTGTGTGTGTGTGTGTGTGTGTGTGTGTGTGTGTGTGTGTGTGTGTGTTTGTGGGTGAGGGTGTGTTGGTGGTATAGTGAGTCAACTATTCCTGGAGTATGTTCATGCATGATATTGTAATGCAGGCATGCATGATATAAAGTGAAGGTGAGCACATGACTAGTCATCACTGGCCTTCTGAGTCTGGCAAATAATCTCATGCCAGCTGAAGAAGGTTTGCTTTGGAGAAAATCTAATGTTAGTTCTAATATAGACTTTGGACAAAACTTACTAAGGCTGCAATCTCACACTCATGACAGAACCTAAAAACTGACCGCAAACATTTGCTTGGTATTTGGCCCCCTGACACTTAAGAGCTAGGCAAAGATGCCCTGATGGCCACCACTTAACTAGGATTTCCTGACCTAACCAGGACTGATGGGCAACACTATGACGGAATCATCTGTACTGTTTACCATCTATGAGTGAATGGGTAACTCATGAGATCAGTCTCCAGAATCAAGCTGGCCAACCTCAGAGTCTACAGCCCATCATCTGGAAGCTGTAATACATGAAACTCAAGATACATCCCCCAATGTGGAAGCCAAGGCCTCACATGTCCTGGTCCATCTTAACTATAGGCAAACAGCAGCAGCAGGCTCAAACTCCCAGCAGCCAGGAATGAGCTCAGCAACTGTACCAGGCAGAATACTGGCTGGACAGAGAATTACTTCTAGGAGGTCATGTCTTAGTTTGCTCTCCAAATATTTTCTTTGGGCAGTACTCTTATTCATGTGGCTACATGGGTAACTGCCCACCCCCACCTGTTACTCTCTTGAAATGATCTTGATGGTTGCCATCATTCTAGTTGCTAGGCAGAAAGCTGCTGTCTTCATCACCTTCAAGTGGTAGAATTAATTGTTTGGGACTTAACAGCAGTTGTAGATGTTATGCACCTTCCCAAGACATTAAAGGCAATACAAATATGAGTTATAGCTGGCAATGTGATAGCCACAGTGATATTTAATATAATAATGTTTTAGCAAATTAATGCAGGACTTTAACAAAGTGGAAGAAAAGAAAGACCAGGCTTGGATACTGAATGCAGTTATATAACCAACATGTTACATCATGATACATATTGGCACACATATCTGGATAACCCCAAATGTGATAATTGTATTTTTTTATTCATTCATTCATTCATTCACTGTCACTTAGTCACTTTATTAAATGGGTGGGAGGGGGCTGTCAGCCACAACTCGGGCCAATTATCACGAACCGTATAGACACAATACATATTCATTTATCATAAAATATACAGATATTTAAATAGAAATGTTCAGAATTATATTATTTATTTTATTTTTATTTTACATTTGTTGACCAGGAACTGAGCTAACAAAATAGCCCTTTTTCAGCGGAGGCCTGGGAAGAAAAGCTCCAAGAAATGATATAATACAATAAAAAACAGTTACAGATACAATAACATTTGTTTTTGCTGATATTTACAGCATATGCATTTTTTTAATATTATGCATGATCATTAGTAATGAAGCCTATGTGAGAAAAAGTAATAGAAATATTCCTTACAGTCTTTGAGTATTAGTATTATAGACTTTGGTTACTTTTAAGAGGTGATTTAGGGGAAGGATATAGAGAGGGAAGAGGTTAAGCTTTGGCATAATATAATGTAAGTTAGAATGAGATGGATGGGCATGGTCTGAAGGAGTAGATATATTAGCGCAGGAGGGAGTAGAGCAATGTTAGGGGGTATAGATTAGTTTATGGGTAGATACTGTTAATTGTGGGCACATACAGAAGCAGGACCAGAGAGTTTTTAAGTGTTCTTTAGCAGCTGCTTTGAATTGTTTAGGTTGTTTTATTAATCTAATTTGAAGTGGAAGCTTGTTCCATGCAGTGGTGGGGTGATGGCTATATAGGTTACTACTCATTTTAGTCCTTGGTTTGTGGATACAAAGTAAGTCTTGGTCAGAACTATGAAGCAGTCTAGTGGGAGAGTAGTCAAATGTAAAGGAGGATATGCTAGGACAGTAGTAAGGTTGATATAGTATAGAATGCATGATCTGAAGCTGAGAGAGAAGAAGCAGATTGGGTAGTTCTGGCCAGTTAAGTGTTTAAGTGAGATAGAGTGATGAGTTTTAAAAGTATGCTGGGCAGATAATCTGGCTATGTTGTTATAGGTTGAGTTAAGCTTTGCTAAGAGTGTGGTGTTAAGGTTTGTAAGTATTTGAGAACCATATAGTAGACTGGGGAGTAGATAGGTATGATATAGGGTTACTTTAGCTTTGTAAGTGAGAAATTTTCTATTTCTGTATAGAAGGCCTAGTTTTTGATGTGTCTTCCTGATGCAGTTGTTATTGTGCAAGTCCAATTTAAGTTGATCATCTATTGTGACACCTAGGAGTTTGGTGCTTGTATCAGCTACTATAAGAGTCTTATTTAGAGACAGTATGGTAAAATAGGTTTTGAGATGGCTAAGACTTTTTGGGAGAAAGAGTTGGAGTTTGTTTTTTTTAGGGTTTAAGATTAGTTGGTTGTTGGTGAGCCATGTTTCCACAGAGGTAAAAGCAGCCTGAGATTTAGAGATGAGATCAGAGGAGAATCAGTGATGGGTAATCACAGTAGAATCATCTGCATATTGTACAAGAGATGACTGAGAGCAAGAAGTGTAGAGTAGATTTGTAAAAATGTTAAAAAGCAATGGACCTAATATGGATTCTTGGGGAATGCCCATTTTTATGGGGAGGGAAGGGGAGAGTGCTGAGAGCCATTTCACAGCTTGTAATCGATCAGAGACAACTGGAAAAACAAGTGACAGTAGCAGGAGAGAAGATAAGACAATTTAGCCAGTAGTAAAGAGTGTGATACAGTATCAAAGGCTTTGTAAAGATCTAGAAATAAACAGGAGACAAGTTTGTTGTTGTCACAAGTCAGGGATATAGTGTTAATAAAAGAGGTTAAAGCAGTAGTTGTACTGTGTTTTGGCCGGAATCCATGCTGATCTGGAGTAAGTATGTTTTCCTGTAACAGATATTGAAGAGTTTACTTGTATATACAGTTTTCTAGTAGTTTTGAGAGGGGAGACAGGATGGCTATAGGTCTAAAATTAGAGACGTCTAGAGAATGTCCACCTTTGTGGATAGGTAATGTGTAAAATTATTTCCCGATAGACGGAACTTTACACTCTCTGATAGAGTGGTTTATCAAGATAGATACAGGAAACTCTAGAGTATTAGCTGCTAGCTGGAAGAAGTAAGAAGGAATGTTGTCAGTGGAAGTTGAGCAAGGTTTTAATTTAGAAAGTAGAGATTTGATATAAGTATTAGATACAGATTGGAACCCAGCCACTGGGGATGCACAAGCCAGTGCATTTCTTCGTGCCGGTCCCAAGCCCAGATAAATGGGGAGGGTTACATCGGGAAGGGCATCTGGAGTAAAACCTCTGCCAAATAACATATGCGGACAATACAGATTTCCATACCGGATCGGATGAGGCCCAGGTTAACAACGAACACCACCAGTACTGTTAGCCAACAGGATGCTGGTGGAAACTGGGCTACTGTTGGCTGAAGGAGGAGAAGGAGAAGAAGAGGGGGAAGGCATGCCTGAAAGCAGAAAGAAAGGAGGAAGGTTAGGAGTGTAGTTGTGAGGGTCGGAACTTTGAATGTTGGCAATATGACTGGTATAGGGAGAGAGCTGGCTGATATGATGGAGAGAAGGAAGGTCAATATATTGTGTGTGCAAGAGACCAGATGGAAGGGGAGTAAAGCCAGGTGTATAGGAGGTGGATTCAAATTATTCTATCATGGTGTGAATGGGAGGAGAAATGTAGTAGGGATTATCCTGAAGGAACAGTATGCCAAGAGGGTTTTGTAGGTGAAAAGAGTGTCGGATAGAATGATGTTTATGAAGCTAGAAATTAATGGTGTAATGATGAATGTTGTTAGTGCATACGCTCCACAGTTGGGTGTGTGATGGATGAGAAAGAAAAATTTTGGAGTGAGTTGGATGAAGTGGTGGTGAGTGTACCCAAGGGTGAGAGACTGGTGATTGGAGCAGATTTCAATGGGCATGCTGGTGAAGGGAACAGAGGGGATGAGGAAGTGATGGGAAGGTATGGTGTTAAGGAGAGGAATGCAGAAGGTTAGGTGGTAGTGGATTTTGTGAAAAAAATGGACATGGCTGTGGTGAATACATATTTAAGAAAAGGGAGGAGCATAGGGTGATGTACAAGAGTGGAGGACGATGCACATAGGTGGATTATATCCTATGCAGGAGGGCAAGTCTGAAGGAGACTGGAGACTGTAAAGTGGTGACAGGAGAAAGTTTAGTTAGGCAGCATAGAATGGTGGTCTGTAGGATGATTTTGGTGATCAAGAAGAGGAGGAGAAGTGTGAGAGCAGTGCCAAGGATCAAATGGTGGAAGTTGAAAAAGGGTGATTGTGAGGTGAAGTTCAGGGAAGAGTTAAAACAGGCACTGAGGGGCAGTGAAGAGTTACCGAATAGCTGGGTAACTACAGCACAGATGGTAAGGGATACAGTGGGAAAGGTGCTTGGTGTGACATCTGGACAGAGGAAGGAGGACAAGGAGACCTCTCCACAGTGGTCAGGAAATCCTTCTATGTGGCACACCTCATCACAAAAGGTTTCTCATCCAGAAAAAAATTGGTCATTGTTCCCCTCTACTCATCACTCATTAGACCCCATTATAGAGTACAGCACCTCTTTTGGTATGGACATCACAAGACATGTACAACAACTGGAGAGGCCACAGAAATACCTCACAAAGTGGATTACTGGCCTCAAACAGATGCCCTATGCAAACCGTCTTAAACAACTCCAGCTTTACTCTGTTGCATATCGCCTACTCAGAGGCAGTCTCTGCCTAACATACAAAGCTATGTCAAACCCACAGCTGTTGGATATGCTCCACTTATAGAAATCCCAATCCCTCTGAGCTACACGCTGTAGGGACCTAAACCTTGTCACCACAATAAACGGAACATGCTGGAGGGATACATTCCTTTCCCAGAGACTTCCCATACTCTGGAACAGACTATCTATCTATCTACGTCAAACAGAGCTCCTCATTAGCACTCTTCAAGAAAAATCTTGATGATTGGATGGGAAATAGGAAATTCACCCCGGGGATCACTTCTGTGGCTCTGCTCGACAGGGGCACAGGAAAATAATTTTCTTGGGTGGCGAAAGCCAGGGTACCTTTTTGGCTAGACTTATATAGGCCCTAGGGCCAATAGCCTATTACCTACCTATGAACCTATGACCTGGTGGTGGAATGAGGAAGTACAGGAGAGTATACAGAGGAAGAGGTTGGCAAAGAAGAAGTGGGATTGTATGAGAGATGAAGAAAGTAGACAAGAGTATAAGGAGATGAGGAGCATCGCAAAGAGAGAGGTGGTGAAGGCTAAGGATAAGGCATATGGAGAGTTTTATAAGAGGTTGGACACTAAAGAGGGAGAAAAATGTGGCTTTTCAGCGCTTCTGTGGATCCCTAGTGATATCTGCATTACTTACTGTACTTATTTTCTTGTTTCACTTAAAAGAAAGTTACTGTTTGTCGTTTTTGCATTTAAGTTACCTGTAACACATTGCATTTAAGTTACCTGGCACTTGCTCACTAAAGCAATTATATAAGTCAGCACTAAAAATTTAAAAGCACTACACCCTCACAAACTCCCCTTGAGTACCTTGTTCCCCATTGGCCCTTTTTTTTCAATTATAAAGGAATTCCCAATACTATTCTAGCATGTCCAAAGGTCAGTTGTCAATCTCCTCTCCGGTCCAGCTGGTGAATCTCAGAATCTTGAGGCAATGTTACAACTGCCTCATGTACACAAACAACCCTCTCCTCCTCCCAACAAATTCCAACACATGTGAGAGATGCATCCATATAGCCAAACTGGAGGCAAAGCTCTCTCAACTCAGTACTGGCATAACCAGTCAGGAGGAGAAGGAAACCACACTCACTACAATTCCAGTCTCACATAAACCTACCACAACAGCAAACCAAACACATAAACACACAAAAACATACTTGGAGGCTCGAAACAAAAATCTGCCTAAGCAGCAGAAACCTCCAAAGCAGACACCCAAGCAACCGCTACCCCAAAACAAAACACGTGCAACACATAGCTCACAAAGCCAGTGTGCCGAACAGTCACAGCCCTTAAGGCTAAACAACACACCTGATACGTTTGTAATAGGTGACTCTATCATCAGGCACACTGACGTCCCGCTCACAAGGCTGAACAAGGAGAAGGTCATGGTGAGCTAACTGTCAGGCGCTAGGATCCGCCACATAACACAAGCACTCAGGTCACTCCAAGGCAAGTACAAATATGACTCAGTCATCGTCCATGCTGGTGTGAATGGCCTGAGACGTACCTCCCTGGACTACATGAAAAGAGACATAGAGGAGCTTTCTGAGCATGTGGCCCAGGCGGGTATGACCCTGACCTTCAGTAGCATCTTACCCTCACCAAGAATGATGCCACAATATGAAGACAAGATGATCA
This sequence comes from Protopterus annectens, assembly GCF_019279795.1. Lineage (NCBI taxonomy): Eukaryota > Metazoa > Chordata > Ceratodontiformes > Protopteridae > Protopterus > Protopterus annectens. The sequence goes on along the minus strand of NC_056743.1, from coordinate 1,149,360,596 downwards.
ATTTCGACAATTGGTTTAAGTATTGGTGTCATTCAAAGGGGATCCAATGCCTGTCAGCCTGGGATGACATGCTCAACAAGCCACGATGCTTCGCTAGGGACGGCTTGCACCTGTCACCCCTGGGCATTCGGATATTGGCAAAGGCTCTTGCTAGCCCCATAGTGCCTTTTTTAGGCAAGGCTCAAAAGACAAACCCACCTCCATAGGTATCATAAGGGATAAGAAACTAAGAGTAATGCTACTCAACGCCAGAAGTCTAAACCTCAAGATGCACGCACTCAAAACTCTCCTTAGCATGGAGAACATCGATATCTGTGCAGTAACAGAAACCTGGTTCAAGGCTCCCGAGAGCACCCCAGCACTACCAGATTATACCTCATACCATGCTTTTTGGCCCCAAAACTTGGACTGAACCACAAAAGGAGGGGGAGTATCAATATTCGTCAAAGATACCCACACCTCCAGGTTGGTGGCAAAGCACGAAGCATCAGAGACTATCCATGTGCAACTAACAGTGGGTAAAACTGCCTTCCAGTTTATAGCCTGCTACAGACCACCCTCCCAAACCCAAGAACCCCACTCGGCCTTCCTGAGAACACTGGAAAATATGAAGGTCTCTCCAAACACCATTATATTGGACAACTTCAACTACCCAAACAAAGACTGGGAGCATTACTCTAGCTCCAACACCCTAGCCCAAAGGTTCCTAGAATTTATAAACTCAAAATGCTATGGAACAACTTGTTACCACTCCCACAAGAGGGGAAAACATACTGGACCTGATCATCACCAATATGAGGACTCTATGCTCCAGACCAGAAGTGTATCCCTCACTGGTAAGATCAGACCATAAACTAATCTCACTAGATATTCACATCCCGACCCCACCTCCTGCCCAGAAAACCACAGTGAAACACTTCGCTAAAGCAAATTTCACACTCCTCAAAACCGAGGTGGAATCCTTCAAAGCCCCGGGGCCTGTGGAAAATATGGCCCAGACTGCAGAATCCTTTATAAATGCATTATATGAATACCTTCAGGAATGCATGGATCATGCAATCCCAAATAAAACCAAGACCCAATCCTCCAAAGGCAGACGTCCTGTCTGGTGGACCCCAGCAATAAACAAACTATACAATAGAAGGAGGAAGCTACTAAATGATAGAGCAAAATCCCAAAAAGGGAAGGCATCTCTGATCAGTATTAGCAAAAAACTATGGGCACTCATAAAATCATCTAAGGCCAGCTTCGAGAGAAAAATTGCACAGGACACTAAGGATAATCACAAGGCTTTCTTTAGTTATGTTAGGAACCTGGGTGGGAATTCCCAGATATGCTCAGAATTAGTCCAAAATGACAAAAATACACGAACCCACAGACATTGCCAACATCCTAGCTGACAGGTTCAGCAAACTCCCCATCCCCACCAAAAAAGCAAATATCTATCCCAGCAGACTGGTGCCCCCCCCGACATCTCAAGTCCCCAGGTAAGAGCCGCCTCTCCAAAGCAAAAACACAGCATCAATGGGACCAGATGGTGTCCCGGCTGTGTCCTACATGAACTCCAAGAAGAGCTAAACCCAAACATAAAACTACTGTTCAATCTCAGCCTTACTACAGGATATGTACCCAAAGAGTGGCGTACAGCAGCAGTGGTCCCTCTCCACAAAGGTGGTGCCTCAACGGATCCTGGAAACTATCGCCCCATAAGCCTGACTAGCTTGGTCTGCAAAGCTATGGAAAGGATCATCATGGACCTCATAAATAAAGATATTGGGGACCTACAGACACTGGATCCTACCCAGTTCAGCTTTGTTAAGGGCAGATCCTGCCTGTTAAACCTGGTTGATTTCTTTGAAACAGTCACCAAGGCCATTGATGAGGGGAAGGTGGTCCACACAGCCTACCTGGACCTTGCAAAAGCCTTCGATACAATACCCCACTCGGGCATTATAGATAAGCTCACCAGCTTAAATATAAACCCCTATGTCACTAGATGGGTTGCAAACTGGCTCAAGGACAGAACCCACATGGTTAGAATTGCTGGAGCCATGTCAGACTCCAAACCAGTTACAAGTGGCGTCCCACAAGGCTCAGTCCTGGGACCTCTCTTGTTCGGTATATATTTCTCGGAGGTACAGGCCAACACGGAAGGACTGTGGCTGACCAAGTTCACAGATGACTGCAAACTGGGCACCATAATCAACTCTCCAGCCGACACAAGCATCCTTCAAAAGGGCCACATAGAAACAGACAACTGGTGCCAGAGCCATGGCCTCAAGCTAAACGCCAAAAAGTGTATAGTCATCCCCTTCGGCAAAAACAAAGTGCCCACAAATTACCACATAGGTGGTAATCCATTAAGTACAAAAGAAGTAATTAGGGACCTGGGGACCCAAGTTGATAGCAGTCTCTCATTTGACAACCACGTGGCCAAAGTGGTTAGAAAAACATTTTATATAGCCCACCTAATCATGAAGGGATTCACATCTAGATCAGGGGAGGTCATCGTGCTTCTTTACTCATCCCTCATCAGGCCCATAATTGAGTACAATGCCCCTTTTGGGATGTACCTTACCAGACACCTGCAGCAACTGGAAAGACCCCAAAAGTACCTCACCAAGAGGATCAAAGGGCTCAAACAGATGCCATATGCTGCCTGGTTAAAGAAACTCCAGCTCTACTCAGTGGCATACCGCCTGTTCAGGGGCAATCTGTGCCTAACGTAAAAAGCCATGTCCAACCCGGAATTAATGGACATGCTGCACCTCAGAAAATCCAAATCCCATCGAGCTACACGCTCGAGAGACTTGAACCTCAACACTGAAATAAATAGGACATGCTGGAGGGACAGACTTATAACCCAGAGGCTCCCTTCACTCTGGAATAAAATCCCAGTCCAGGTTAGGCAGAGTCCCTCATTGACTCTCTTCAAGAGGAATCTTGATGAGTGGATGGGGATCGTAGGTTTAACCTGGGTATCACTTCTGTGTCACTGTTAGACAGAGGCACAGTATACTATCCTCGGAAAAGGGCATAGCAAAATGAATTTAAAATGGATGGCAAAAGCCAAACACATTCTGGCTAGGCTTATAAATGCCCTAGGGCAGATAGCCTAGTATGAACCTATGAACCTATGAACCTAAAAGAACCTGTACTGATTGGCTAGACAGAGGGACTGAGCTGGTAAAGATGTGCAGCAGATAAGGGTGATAAAGGATAGTGAGGGAAACGTACTCACAAGCGAGGAGAGTGTGTTGAGCAGATGGAAAGTGTACTTTGAGGGGCTGATGAATGAAGAGAATGAGAGAGAGAGAAGGTTGGATGATGTGGGGATAGCGAATCAGGAAGTGAAACAGAGTAACAAGGAGGAAGTCCGGACAGCTATGAAGAGGATGAAGAATGGAATGGCTGTTGGTCCAGATGACATACCAGTGGAAGCATGGAGGTGCATAGGAAAAATGGCAGTGGAGTTTTTAACCAGATTGTTTACTGAAATCTTGGAAAGTCAGAGGATGCCTGAGGAGTGGAGAAAAAGTGTTTTGGTGCCTATTTTTAAGAATAAGGGTGATGTGCAGAGTTGTAGTAACTACAGAGGGATAAAACTGATCAGTCACAGCTTGAAGTTATGGGAAATAGTAGTGGAAGCTAGGTTAAGAAGGGAGGTGATGATTAGCGATCAGCAGTATGATTTTGTGCCAGGAAAGAGCACTACAGATGCAATGTTTGCTCTGAGACTGTTGATGGAGAAATATAGGGAAGGTCAGAAGGAGTTGCATTGTGTCTTTGTTGACTTGTAGAAAGCATACGATAAGGTACCTAAAGAGGAGTTGTAGTATTGTATGAGGAAGGTAGGAGTGGCAGAGAAGTATGCAAGAGTGGTACAGGATATATACGAGCGTAGTGTGACAGTGGTGAAGTCTGCAGTGGGAGTGACAGATCCATTTAAAGTGGAGGTGGGATTACATCAAGGATCAGCTCTGAGCCCTTTCTTACTTGCAAAAGTGATGGACAGGTTGACAGACGAGATCAGGCAGAAGGCCCCATGGACTATGATGTTTGCAGATGACATTGTGATCTGTAGTGTGAGTAGGGACCAGGTTGAGGAGACCCTAGAGAGGTGGAGATATGCTGTAGAGAGGAGAGGAATGAAGGTCAGTAGGACTAAGACAGAATATGTATGTGTGAATGAGAGGGAGGATAGAGGAATTGTGAGGATGCAGGGAGTTGAGTTGGTAAAGGTGGATGAGCTTAAGTACTTGGGATCAACAGTTCAAAGTAATGGTGAGTGTGGAAGAGAGGTGAAGAAGATAGTACAGGCAGGGTGGAATAGGTGGAGAAGAGTGTCAGGAGTGATTTGGGGTTGGAGACGGTGGTATTGACAAAAAGGCAGGAGTCAGAGCTGGAAGTGGCAGAGTTAAAGATGTTAAGCTGTGCACTGGTTGTGACAAGGATTGACAGGATTAGGAATTAGTGTATTAGAGGGTCAGCTCAGGTTGGACAGTTTGGAGGCAAAGTCAGAGAGGCGAGATTGTGTTGGTTTCGACATATGCTGTGAAGGGATGATGGGTATATTGGGAAAAGCATGCTAAGGATGGAGCTACCAGGTAAGAGGAAAAGAGGAAGGCCCAAGATATGGTTTATGGATGTGATGAGAGAGGACATACAGGCAGTTGGTGTGACAGAGCAATATGCAGAGGACAGGAAGAAATGGAAACAGATGATCCATTGTGGGACCCCTAATGGGAACAGCCGAAAGAGAAGAAGAAATAGAGGAGTTGGCACTAGAAGATAAGATAGAATGATTAGGATCATTAGGCAGAGGGGAGTTTGTATTAATCATCTTTGTTACGGATTCAATGAAGAAGGTGTTGAAGACAGTGGCACTATCTTTGGGTGTCCTATTTGGGTAGGGATTGGAGGAGGAAGTATTACCAGGATGCAATATTTGGTTGATTGAGTTCCAGAATTTTTGGGGGTGAGATTTTACAGCTGCAGGAGGGTTAAAGTAAAAATCCTTTTTGTCTTTAGCAATGTTTTTTTTTTGTCTGGTTTCTAAGTTCTCTATAGTTTTACCAGTCAGAGGGTAGTTTGTATTTTTTCACAGTTTTCCATAGCCTGTCCCTATTTCGCATAAGGATACGGGTTGCTTTGGAGAGCCATGGGGATACCTTGGATTTAATTATAACAGCACGTTGGGGTGTAAGGGAGTTTAATATATCAAGAAATATGGAGTTAAAAGATTGTACTGCTTCACCCAGAGTGAGCTCATTAAGGTGACTACAGTTAATTCTAGAGAGAAGTGTGTTAAAGGTGTCAAGAGAGAAGTTGGTTAGTTTTCGGTAAGTTATGTATCTATGAGATCTAGTGTAGTGAGGAGTGAATCTAGTAACTTTTATGGGAGTGTGGTCACTAAGAGAATTTGATAGGGTTTCTTGCATATGATATATAGTTAGGTCAGATACTAGTATCCAGTCTATTAGAGAGCTAGGACTTTGTGAGTTATTATAGTGAGTAGGTTCAGATATTAACTGTGTACAGCCATGTAGGTTAATGTAAGAGGTAGAGTTAGGGTCATTTAAAGATAGCCAATTTATATTTATATCACAAAGGAGAATAATTTCATTCAAATAGTGTTCAGTCAGATCAATATCAGTCATATCGATGTTAACAAAAACATCAGTGTGCTTTCGTGACATAATAAAACGTGGTAAAAACACAAAGTATAATGAAACTGTATTAAACACCTGTAGCTATATGATTTACCTGTTTCATCAAAACCTTTGCATTTATACTGTATCATGACATGTGCTTTTAGATGGCTTCAGAATAGAGGGATTGAACATCCATAGGTAGTGCATTCCATAAACTAGGTGGAAGTTTGTAAAGGACTTATTCTGAGGATGTTAAGGCATACGCATGTCTTTGCTGCTGTAAATTACTTTGCTCTATTAGATTGTCATATGCATCACTTATGAAAAATAGTTGTTTCAGAGGTAGGTAGTAGATATTATTTAAGAGTTTAAATACATGTATGTTTAGTAGAAAAGGAGCTTTTGCTTCATTGGGGAGGCAGTTTGTTTTCTTAACAGCATAAAAGTGATATTCAAGTGTGTGAGGTAGAATGAATATATTTAAAAAATGTATTTTCTGCAATGTATATGGCATTGGTATTATTATGTTGTAGGTAAAAATAGATAGGAATGAGGGCATGTTCTATTCTGGGTATAATTAGATTTGTGGCTATGGCATTACATGCTTCTTTAGTTAGTAGGTGGGAGATTGTGCACAATACTTTTAGTTGTGCCATAACCTTGTCGATCTGAAGATATGTCTGAGAATTAAATGAAAGATTTTGCTCCAGTATTCTCCACAGGCATTTTTGTTTAGTGGTGTAGAGAAGAATATATTTAATGGATCTGTAAATAATATGAGATAATACATTTCATCCTCTGTAGGGTTCCAAACAACATAACTAAGGATTCATTAGTGTTCATTGTGAGCTTATTTTTGTAAGCCAGTTTGAAATATGTCAGAAGTTTGTAATTCCCTTCAGAGTCCAGTAGAGTCTTTACTGGCAATAATAAGGATAATATCATTAGCATAACAAGTTAAATTTAATTTTGAGAAGTCTTATAATAACGTATTAATAAAAAAGAGAGAAGTGGAGTAATCTTAAAGAAAAATATGCCAAATTGTGGCTAGTGAAGAAGATATACTCAACAAAAGGCTAAGCATGGAAAGTCCTCAATTTTAGATTAATATGCTCACTTTTCTAGCGAGTTGCACCAGTTGAAACTAATATTATCCATTACATCACTGACTTCCTTTAAAAACATACCACACGATAGATGCAACACCCTTTGGAACATTATACTGTTGCACTTTTTTCAAATGTCAGTCTTCACAAGTAAACTTAGGATCCTAAACCTTGATTAGGAAGTTTAAAACCAGACAGTGACTTCTTTGAATTGCAGTGATGCAAACTGTTCATCAGTCCTTTTGTATCTATTATAGGTGAATTAATTCCAGATTTTGAAAGCTAAAGCAAAAAAGGTCCTATATTTGAGCTCATGCCTGACTTTATCAAAGTAAAGTATCATTACAGCTATTTAAACATATTAAGTATTGTATCCATAATACCATAGTAAGAATCCCTGAAAGCATTAAAAAAGTCACCTCCAAGCAGTCTGTAATAAGTAGAATAAATATTTTGAGACCACATGTATAGAGGACTGCCAATATCTTTTAAACCCTTAACGTGTTTAGCTAAACTTTACTGAACAGATTCCATAGTTACTAAATCAACACCTCTGTGGCTCTGCTCAACAGGAGCACAGGAAAATAATTTTCTTGGGTGGCGAAAGCCAGGGTACCTTTTTGGCTAGGCTTGTATAGGCCCTATGGCTGATAGCCTAGCACCTACCTGTGAACTTATGAACCTGGACAACATGCAAGCAGTTGTACTGTGACGACCACGCCCTGGCCCAGCAATCAAGGAGCCTCAATCCTCATCACTAACATCAGGGAGGTCATCTCCTAGAAGAGAGGAAAGGATAACTAATACACACAGTAAAGTACAATTTCCCTTAAGTGCACACAGAGAAAACAGTCAGTCTGAGGCTGGTCGCTCCCTTGCTCACCAGGTCCCCAATAAGACTCCCCACTGGCACAGCTATAGGGTCCAGATCTCAGCATAGCTGGGCAAGCTAAAACCTCCAGTACCCTCTCTGTCCAACCAGTGCTTCATGTCCCTGCCAAGTAGCTGATACACCACACCCACACACACACACACACTTTGAGATAAGTATTTATACAACTTCACAGACACTCCTGGGAAAGGCTGACACAGATTCTCCAGCTGTGCCCCTTTACCCAGACCATACGGTAGTAATCCCTGCCACCACCCAGCTTATAATATCAGCTACTAAAAGGCCCTTAAAAGGGTGTCCAATTATTACTGTGCAATATTATTATCTAATGGTAATGTGACTAACAGTCAATGCTTACTTTAGAGTGGCCTATTACAATAACCTCTATAAATATGCAATGTACTCTAGAGCTTATCTCTACACAAACCAGCCACAGGTAGAAGGTTTAAAAAATATTTAATAATAAATAATTAAAACACAAGACAAACTGCTACACCACAGAGATAAGAGTTCAGAGATCACACAGAAACGTAAAATAATACAGTAGTACAGGTTTGATTTCAAAGAAAAATACCTAATTAATATTTACTAGCTTTAACTATTCCTACAAGAAATCACAGTGCTATAAACTTACATGTAAGCTTAGGCAGAGTGCTGAGTTAGATATCCAAGATCAAAATGCTCCCAGTCTCTTGTGAGAAATAGTATTTAAACTATTACTAACAAACATGTCTCCTGGGTCCCTCCCAAATTACATCATGTTGACACTTAGGTTTTCCCAGGCAAACAAACTGCATTGTTTAGCAATCTAACACTTACTCAGAAACTTACAACATTATAAGTAATTTCACATTCTAACAGAAACCAGAGCAATAAAGCACATTCCACATCTAAATTCTGGTCATAAACTTTAGCCTTAAAACAATGGGCATGAAACCTTCATCCAGATGCCCTGGAGCTGAATTCTAACATGAAAGGGTCACAACATGCTTCACTGGGCCAGTAGAGTGCAATGCTGTCACATATTTTGCAGTTCCACATTTCACAATATTCTTTTACACTCAAGAAAACATGCCTGTATTTTACATTTATTTACAAATGCCAGAATTATATATCAAATTCTATTTGACTAGGCTGGCAGCCTTCGCCCATCTCTCCCCAATAATCACATGTACCACATATGCTTATTGGACTAAACAGCATTCTGTAAACAGATATATATATTTTTTTTATTTCAGTTTGTTAACTGTGTGGGTGGACTGGACACTTTGAACCTTTTCAGCCATGACCAATGTTCAGACAGAGCAGTCTATACTAGTAACTTTACAAAACAGGATCAACTGAATATGTACAATATAATTGTATGAGTTTAACCATTTCAATGTATGTGCACTACTGGCTCCTGACTGAAATGTTGGGACTTAGCAAAAAAGTCTAAAACTACCAAAGATGAATGAATATCAAATATTGCACTTCTCCTTTAAACTTGTTTTTTGCAGTGCGACAAGCTACTCTGCAGCCCTGATGTGTGTGTGTGTGGTGGTGGGGGGGGTCAAGCTCCTCCATATCCCAAACTTCTATATACCAACTCCAACATCTCTGTACCTCTGATGATAGGGAATATTTTGAGAAATGGCAGTTTCAAACTTAGTATATGTAAGTCCAGGTTTTCAGTCATTCTATCTACACATTTTAGGACTTGGCATTGTGAGGCCCAACATTTTAAAGGGTTACTGCAGTAATTCCATCTAATATGATTACAGAGCTAATAAATTTATTTAGTCTAAAGCAGTGATGAAGATGGTTAAATATAAATACAAATATACATTAATATATGAAAATGCATCATATACGATTCCATCTTTATATATAAGTTGTTCGTCTTACCAGTGTTTAAGAAATGGCAGCAAAGTTTGTTGTTATTATGCAAGCAAAGTTATACTGTCACATACTCCTGAAGCAGTCACATGGGTTACCTACATCTGGTATTTTCCAGACATTTTATGAATGTCTTATTGTGTTTTTTCATTCTAGTTTCCACTGGGATGTAGTTCAATGTCGACAGCACCAATTTGTTGATAGCTCTTTGGCCAATTCCTTTGCCTAATGAGGTTGAAAACGTTGCACTGTGCCTTAACTAGCATTTCTTAGTGTTTATGTGTGCTCCCTCTTGAGGCCAATAGCCTAGTACCTACCTATGAACCTATGAACCTATGACCTGGTGGTGGAATGAGGAAGTACAGGAGAGTATACAGAGAAAGAGGCTGGCAAAGAAGAAGTGGGATTGTCAGAGAGATGAAGAAAGTAGACAAGAGTATAAGGAGATGAGGAGCATGGCAAAGAGAGAGGTAGTGAAGGCTAAGGATAACCAATAATATTTCCAAAGGAAACAACAACAGATAAGTGAAAAATGGACCAGGATCCACCAACAGAAGCTCGTACACGAAGGAATAATAAAAATCTTTTAATCCACCAAAAAGGTTAAGTGCTTTCAACTAGATACACTAGTCTTCATCAGAACCAATAAAAACAGCACAAAACCTGGTATATATACCCATCAGTTAAAAAATTAATTAAAAATGGCGCCAAAATTTTTAAAGGTGTAGTTCAATGAAAACACTGACAAATCTTCCATATAATACATACACTGTAAAAACAAAGCGTGACTTTGTTAATAAAGCAATGGGATAGTACTTCAATAATAAACATTACTTATCATATTACATATGAATTGTGTGGTGTATTGGTAAATAGAAAAATATTATGTTAATATATATATATACTAGTAATAATCCCCTTACTATTAAAGCTTCAACCACATCCTTCTAATAACAAAATGTGTGGAATATTGCATGATGGAGCTAACTAAAAATGGGGTGAATGGGAATGTATATCTCCATTCTATACAACCTTGCTATAAAAGAGCCAAAAAGGGTTTAATACTGATGAATTCATTCAGTCCTGGGGGTCTAGTGGCATCCAAAAGAATCTGCCACTTGCTCTCTAAGGCAGCTAATTTCATCTTCCAGTTCCCTCCAAAAACACTGCATTCTATGTGATCAATGATGGCAAACCGAAACAAATGTTCTTCCCCATACTCAGATATATGCCTATATAAAGCATTTTTGGTATCTTTTTTCTGGATGCGGTAATAGTGTTCGTATATACGTTTTTTCAAATTTCTTTCGGTTTTGCCAACATAAAACCCTGAGCACATCACACACGTAGCCAAATAGATCACCTGACTCGTGTTGCAGTTCCCTGTTCTAGTCCTAATAAATGTGTTGTTACTGTCTTTGAGACGAATGTCCTTGACCATGTTGATGTGGTGACACTGTTTGCATCTTCCACATTTAGTGGTACCTTTATGTGTATCTTTCCTATCTCTATCTCTACCATTATTCTCCAAAATTCTTTTCAGATTAGCTCCGGTCTTATACACAAATATGGGTGAGGGTCCCACTATGTGGTCTAATTTGGAAGCTATTATGATGTCCCAGTGTTGGAGTAAAATGTCTTGAATATGATGTGTGTGTGGGGTGTATGTCAGTATACAGGCCCTGCCAAAGGATCTATTTTCCCTACATTTTCCTTCTGATCTTGCTATATATTTACCTAATAGGGGTGGAAACTTCTTCCCCCATTCTTTGCTCACATACTCTGTGACATCCTTTACCATTTTACCTGGGTATCCGCGGTTAAGAAATAAATTCTTAATGGTCTCTATTTCAGATCTCATAGTGTTTACTGTTGACGACATTCTTACTGCCCGGATACATTGCCCCTTCACTATATTTTTAAAGATGTGTGGTGGGTGATTACTGGTGTAATACAGGTAATCATTAGAAAATGTAGGTTTACGATACAGCTTCGATGTAAAGCCACTGGTATCCAACCCAACTAAAACATCCAAATATGGTATATTAAGATCACTGGTGTTGTGGGTGAACTTTAAAAATGCAGATGAATTGTTGAGGAAGTCCATAAATTCCTGCAACCTCTCTACTGACGCCTGCCATAAAATAAAGATGTCATCCAAATATCTGGCGTAAAATTTTATGTCGGCATAGTAGTTGCTTTTGAATAAAGTCTCTTCCTCCCACTCAACCATCACCACATTTGCAAAAATCGGGGCACAGGAAGCTCCCATAGCGACTCCCTTTATTTGTTTAAAATATTCCCCTTGAAAGGTGATGTAGTTGTGTTCCAATACCAGTCCCATCATATCACATAGCAAGGAAATCTTATCCCAACTAAATCCTGAATATTTCCGTAAACTATTAGAAAAATATTCCAATCCTACTTTGCTAGGGATACATGAAAACAGGTCCACGACATCTATGGTCACTAAGATAAGACTGGTTTGCCAACAATCCTGTGTTAATTTTCCCAAAAAGCTCCAAGAGTCTTTCATGATGTGTGGGATAGTCTCATACACATGCTTGAGCTGATGGTCAATCCACTTCCCTAAATTGAATGTTTTGGATTTAGATCCTGAAATTATAGGTCTAAAAGGAGGTTTGTCCAGGGATTTGTGTATCTTGGGGATCCCAACTATTCTAGCCAAAACAGGGTAATCATTTTTGAGATACATGTAGGTTTCATTGGTAATCCTATTGTCAATAAGATATTCTTCAATAGCTAGATCTATGCGACGATGTCCAATATTAATCTGATTGATGGATACAGTTTCGTAAACCTCATTTTGATTGAGAATGTCATGAATGCTGGAAATGTATTTCTCCATCTGATAAAGTACAATCCCTCCGCCCTTATCAGGTTTCATGATCCGGACCTCCTGATTGAGTAATACCTTATACAAACAACTTTTCTCGGTCTGTGTTAAATTGGTCACTGGGTCATAATGTAAAGAATGTCTGTTCCTGATGTCTCTGTGCAATCTGTATAAATCCTTGCACACCAATTTCTCATAATTAAGTATACTGGGATGAGTAGTAGGTATAAATGTACTTTTCTTACTTAATTGGTTATCCACCGTCTTGTCAATCTGTTCCACTGGATTGTTAAATGCAATAGCCAGGTTCAATTTACGACAGAACAGTTTCACTTGTTTAATATTATCCACTAAGTCACTGCGAACAGTTGGAATAAATTTCATGCCTTTACACATGACACTGATGAATTCATCATCAACCTCCATGTCAGTGTAATTGTACACTTTGAAACCTTCGTGTGAAGATAGAATGCAAGGATGTATATGCTCATTCGCTGAAAATTCCTGTATAATATCATCAGCTTGAATGGTGTGAATGTTAGAAGGAGTCAGTATGGGGGGGACAACCAAAGGTGAAACATCCCCCAAAGTATCACTAACGCTAGTGTGGAAAATTTTGTTTAGTTTCTGTGGAGGTTCCACTGTCTGTTGTGTTTCATGTGGGAATGTAACCTGTCCCTCTGAAAATCCCTTTGAATGGGTCTAGATGTGTGTGTGTTAACATCCTGTTCAATATGGTTCACTTTGTCCTTACTTTTGGGCCAAATATAAGCCCTTTTGGAATTATATAATTCTACATCCCTAGCTAGCTTCCTACTTTTCCTCTCTATAATATTATTAGCTTTACCATCGGCTAAAACAAATTGTTTTTTAAACAATTCTTTTAGGGAATCATATTCAGTGTCACACATTATAGCCTCATACATACTTTCTAATTGTTCTGCTAACATCACACATTTTTCTTGTTGGTATTTAATCAACAAATGCATGTATGAATATCCGAAGCTATCAAAAAGACCATTAAATTCTTGCATCATTTCATTGTTGTATGTAATTCCAAGTGGAAGCTTAAAAAAACGTATGCCTTTAGGCACAACTTTTATATCCAAACAGTTTTGTAAATAGCTCACATCTATTTTAGAATTTCTATATGCAGTCAGTTTCTTTCCAAAATCATATATCATGTCTTTTAATGAACCATATACGTGATTATTCTGTGCATGATTCAAACCACCCTTTTTCCCAAAATCAAATTTCTCATTTTGGTCAAAAAAATGTTCCATTAAATCTCTCTCGTCGTTTTTAAATAAAAAATCAGAATTATGTCCTTTTAACAATGTCCGATTGCTGTGTGCACCTGACCTAAAGTCCTGATTAGGACTAGAATTTATGTATTGCACATTACCTTTTGTGGCAAAACCAGACTTCTGTTTAAAGTTTCCGTGAGGTTTCTCAGTCTGTAAAGTTTTTGGTCGAGCACCATAGCGTTCCGCTTCTCGTCGTGCCCTGGTGATGCTGAAATCGAAGGTGAAATCCTGAGCTGGAGTAATCCGCAATGGATCAACATGATTCCGTGCATCTTCCAAAATAGTAAACCGGCCTTGGTCTTTTGGGGAAGCTCCGGACACTACACTAGCGTCCGGTAAATCAATAGCGCCGTTGGCAGTGAGACCGACATCTTCAGTCCCACAGAACACCTCAGGAAAGCCTCGTTCCGGTGTAGGCAACTGCTTCCTGCTACACCCTCGTTCGCAGCCTTCTGCGGATGAATGAAGCGCCTTCCGTATAAAATAACCGGCTTTCCTCTCTCTACTGATGTAAAACGGTTCACTGTCAATAGGGGCTACCTCACGAACCTGTGGTGTATGCGATGAACCAGATGTAATACCTTGTTTGTCGCTGGTAGAAACAAGACCAGTAACTAGGTCAATCAATTTTTTTTTTAAGCTCACTTTGAACTGCTGAAACTTCAGCACGAAGTCCATTGAATTCCTCCCGAGACAATGAAGCACCAGTGGTGTCTTCCTGATCCTGCATGGCAACCAATAATATTTCCCAAGGAAACAACAACAGATAAGTGAAAAATGGACCAGGATCCACCAACAGAAGCTCGTACACGAAGGAATAATAAAAATCTTTTAATCCACCAAAAAGGTTAAGCGCTTTCAACTAGATACACTAGTCTTCATCAGAACCAATAAAAACAGCACAAAACCTGGTATATATACCCATCAGTTGAAAAAAAATTAATTAAATTCCTTTGCCTAATGAGGTTGAAAACGTTGCAGTGTGCCTTAACTAGCATTTCTTAGTGTTTATGTGTGCTCCCTCTTGAGGCCAATAGCCTAGTACCTACCTATGAACCTATGAACCTATGACCTGGTGGTGGAATGAGGAAGTACAAGAGAGTATACAGAGAAAGAGGCTGGCAAAGAAGAAGTGGGATTGTCAGAGAGATGAAGAAAGTAGACAAGAGTATAAGGAGATGAGGAGCATGGCAAAGAGAGAGGTAGTGAAGGCTAAGGATAAGGCATATGGAGAGTTTTATGAGAGTTTGGACACTAAAGAGGGGGAAAAGAACCTGTACTGATTGGCTAGACAGAGGGACTGAGCTGGTAAAGATGTGCAGCAGATAAGGGTGATAAAGGATAGTGAGGGAAACGTGCTCACAAGCGAGGAGAGTGTGTTGAGCAGATGGAAAGAGTACTTTAAGGGGCTGATGAATGAAGAGAATGAGAGAGAGAGAGAGAGAGAAGGTTGGATGATGTGGGGATAGCGAATCAGGAAGTGAAACAGAGTATCAAGGAGGACGTCCGGACAGCTATGAAGAGGATGAAGAATGGAATAGCAGTTGGTCCAAATGACATACCAGTGGAAGCATGGAGGTGCTTAGGAGAAATGGCAGTGGATATTTTAACAAAAGTGGACAATATTTAACATTTGTTTACTGGGAAAGTCCGACTTGGAACAAAGCAAATTTTCAGCAGAGGCCCTGGGGGAAATGCTTCATACACCTGTTATTGTGATGTGAGAGGAAACCAGAGAACCCATAGGAAACACACACAAACACAGGGAGGACATGCAGACTCCATGCAGAAGGCACTCCAGCCAAGTATTGAACTGAAGAACTTCTTGCTGTGAGGTGACAATGCTACCCCTGCACCACTGCACCATCCAAGTCATGTTTTCCATAATGTTGTAAAGTAGGGCTCAGAGTAAGCCACTAGCTCTGGCATGTACCTTTGGTAAATTATTTGCTTCAGTGGAACACAGTGATTTGTTTGTTTGCTAGCTAGTAGTATAAATAAACAGATTTTGTTTTGTGTTTTCTGACAATGTTGTGCATTGGCTAATGAGTATAAACCAATAAGCCATACTGTTTGTGATATAATAAAACACCAAATTACTGTTAGTAAGAAAAGCTGTTGTACATAGACCTCAAAATTCAGATTATGGCACATAATCTAAAGAAATATGATCAGCTTAGGTAGTACTTTGCAATGTGTCACATATGGGTACTTCAAGTTTCTTTGGCTGAAGTTCATTACAGAGCACTTGCTGTATATAAAGTCACATTTTATTATTTGGTAAGTGGACCATCTAGTTCAACTTTAACTGTAAGGTCCAATGACCGTCTATAGAATGGAGTCCAGCACATGCCAAGCACTACCAGTCTTATGGCTAAAATTGAACTGTAGTCATAAAGATATTGAAAAGAAAAGGTCATAAGATGGATTCCTGCGCGACTCTATGAAATATGTTATATAGGTCAGAAAGCTTACCTTTTCATCTGAGAAGCATGACAACAAATCTAAACTGCTTAAATGAACTGAAACAGATATCATAGGAAACAGTTTATCTTTCAGGCTATTCACTCCTCATGCATAACTGGTAACTATTCTGCTACGGACTACTGCTTATTTAAGTAGCAATTGTTAACTAATGATAACCTCTGTAAAGAGGCACTGAAACCATAAAAGGGAGAATATGGCAATCTAGGGTTTATGTTACATACAAATACAACTGTGAGCCACATTTAAGCAATAAGTGCAGTGAAGCTAAGCTGCATGTTTAATTTTAATGGGATTATTTTGCCACTGTTTAGGTCACTGATAAGATCAAAATTAGAATATGTGACATCTTTGTTTCATTGAAGAGATATGGATAGTAGACCTGTGATGCTCTATAGAAGGATTACAGGTCAGATTAGTTGTGCAGGAAGTTTAACATATAAACAGAAAATGTAGGACTCTTTTTCCACAAGCTACAGCTATGTACAAGGTGACCTTGGTTTAATACATAAAGACTTAAAGAATGAGCACTTGTTTGACTATGTGGGGCTACAATCTTCTTCTGGAAGAATGACATAATAGTTTAGGTTACAGAGTTAACAAGTGAGTGGCAACAAAAGGTTATGAGATATTATACACAGGAAAATAATACCTTTTGGAATTAAGTCAAAGTAGTTCAAAGACTGAAGAAAACCTTGGGTTGTTTTTGAGTTCAAATACATAATGTGTTAAGGTTATTGACCAGAAGTGGCTCTGTAACATTTTTTCGGTGGATACATATATGCCTTGAAATCGTAGAAAAGAATAGGGGGTGGCACGTTTTGTGAAAAATCTTGTTTCTTAGAAAAGTTAATATCCTTTTTTCTGAGAAATGGAATTCATTCAAGTCTGTGGTATATGTCTCTCTCTCCCTCTTTCCCTTCGCTTGTTGAAACAACCTCAAACACACACATACACACACACACACACACACACACACACACACACACACACACACACACACACACACACACACACACACACACACACACACACACACACACACACACACACACACACACACACACACACACACACACACACACACACACACACACACACACACACACACACGCTTTACTCCATCCACCATCAATGAAACTCTGGGACTGACTGTAGCCTTTAATTGTTTTGATTAAATGATTTTAGAACAAATATTTTTTTCCTAATAGTATGCTACCCTGTGACTATGCTTGCTGATGGTTAAAAGTAATGATGACAGAAGTTGAGCATACATTTTAAGTTATAATGTTCTGTTTTGTTTTCTTCGATTTCTATTTATGCAAAGAATCAGTATTATTTCCGCATAACCTCTGAGTTCTGAGCTAATAAGTTCGGATTGCCCAGTTTAATAAGAGTAACAACCAGTAGAGAAGAGCAGTACTGCTGCACAAAACAAAACCTAATGGTTTTAGAAATGCAAAACAGTAAAGAGTAAAATCTAATTAAGGAAAAAATTAAATATTCCACAGAAATCTGCTATTATATCATAAAGTCTCTTCTCAGCCAGCAGCAGACCACAGCAGGTATGCTTACTTACAACGTTTATAGAGCTGGGTAGTATAAACAGCAAACAGCAAAGAAAGAAAGTACAACAGAAAATGTATGTATCCCTAGAGATGACTCATACATTTAAAAAGTTTCCATTATGAGTCAGCTGTTTGGCTGTTTTAATTTTGGAAAGAAACTCTATAATAAATAAAATGTACAACAGGCATGTACTGGGCTGTTTATGAAGTAATGCATCCAAATATGTTTTAAATTGTTCCCAGTACTATAGTACTCACCATTTGCCAGGCTATAAAGTATGGCCACAAAAGGTGAAGATGCCCACATAGCTATATTTCCTAGTTTTCTAGTGTTGTACTACATGTTTGACAACATAAGACAGGACCATTGTGCCTTCAGTTTATCATCTAGTTAATCTGTGAATTTACCACATACAGTAGTAACACGATATGAAAAAAACTTGGTCAGGGTTTCTGCTTGTGCTTCTCCATCTAATATTTCTTGTTTTTATTTTTTTTAGAGTATCAGTATTTTTACTGACATTTTCAAAACACACAAGGGAAAGAAAAGTAGATGGAAAACTAATAACTCCATTACATTTTGCACCTCGACCTCCATTTCCCAATCATACCTCTCAACCTGGAAATATCAAAAATCTGGACAAAGGCCCATGAAAAGTACATACAACTGGCTAAAAATCTGGATGCTGATTAACATAAAATATACATGCATAATTATGTAATCCCACCCACTCCAATAGAATTGTGGGATACCAACACAAATGCAAATTGAAAAACAGACAAAATATTAAATAACACAAAATGTAACCAGAATGATAGTGTTTTTACTTATATTAACATATAAACTTGTATAAAATTAAAATGCAATTTTCTTTTAGAAAAATAACTGCAGTGCCCCTGCAAGTGCCCTGGTAAAAATAAAAATATATCATTTTTTAAGATATCTTTTTTTAATTGTATCTGCTAATGTACTCACACATGCACATATGCACCACCCACTCATGCAGGTGCATGCAGTGCACATCAATTTGCATTCTCTCATTGGCTAGGTTTATGCTTACAAACCTAACCAATGAGAAACTAACCTGATGTCAGCACTTGCTGCAATTGATTGGACCTCATTTTACAGTATCTATGATCCAACCACAGCCTTTGTTGACTTCAGCTCCATCCTTTCAGAGATTCAAGATTCTCTTTTCGCAAATTACACTTCATGGACTAAAAGGCAAATCATGCCCCTGGCTTAACACAGAACTCCTTGTCATTATGGAAAATAGAAAATAATCCTTGAAAATCTAGAAATAAAACCCTGATGATAAGCAATTGCAAGAAAATTATTTTACCCAATAAAGGATTATCAGAACAGGTACCAACACTGCCAAATCTCAGCACTTAAGACTCAGACAAGTATGTTCTGTTAACAATCCCAAGTTATTCTGGAAAGAAATAAAAAATCTAACAGGAAAAATCATCAATTCCTCTGCAGCACCTGCAGACTCCAATGACATCAACACAGCTCTTGCTGAAGACTAAACACATTCCTGTCCTTCTCAACCACAGAAATAGTAAGCACATTTCTCTCAAGAACCTCCATAATATAAGATGTAAAAAGCAACAACCTATATTAATACCTACTACCAGAATAGTCTGCAACATTTTACTTTAAAGATTAAAAATAACTATTTGCATCAGTTAGCAAATCCAGCACAAACTTATTAACGTTGGTAATAGATTTGCTGTCTAGAGCAAAGAATTTTATTTGGTTCTGTGCTTCATCTGCCTGGCTGCTTTTTGAAGTTTTGATATTACTTTAAAGGGGCACTATGTCATTTTATTAAGTAGTTTCTTGCCTCACACGGAAGCCTAAACCTTACTACCCTCTTTATTAATCACCTCCCTCTCTGTGACACCACTCATTAAAAACACACCCACTGCATCAACATTTTTTAAATGTATGGTCAAACCTCTATTCAAGTCCCTGAGGAAGACGATGCTCAGCTTATGGGTTCCCCTGCTTCACACAGTACTGCTTAGCAAGTTGTTTTCTGTTTGGAGTTCCTTGTAATGACATGATTTCTGCTTGTTTTGGTAGCTTATGGAGCTGATAATCAAAACAGCAACTCTGCTTAACTGGTTCGTAAACTACAACAGCAGCCATTTTTTTATTTTTATTTTTTATTATATACATTTATTTCTGCTTTCTTTACTGGTTATAATGTTAGCTGCCAGTAAATGCTATTTTCAAATGCTGCTTGGTATCTGCATTTGCCAGCGATGCTTTTGCATTTGTTTAAAATTAGTTAAAATGTTGCTGCTTTAGTCATGCTGCAAATGGGAAACAATATATGTGACTCATTCTGTTCCTGTATAGAAGCAAAGGCATTTTGGATACCATCATTTTACCCTTGTCCTTCATTTCCCAGTATGTCCCTCATTTTGCCTAACTTATTTGCCATTCTCCTGTCAGTCTATAAATACTAGCATGTGATCATCATTTCAACTAAATTCAGCAAATGCTGATGAAAAATTTGTCCTCTTAAATATTTTATAACTTCTTTGATTTGCCCAGAAAAGATATTACATTAACAGTGCAATATGTGAATTTTTTTTTTCTTTTGAAATCAACATCAGTCAGTGCAACAACACTCTTACACAATTGCACTAACTCAGTGCAGACGACCACAATGGTTCTGCAGAAATGAAAAGCTTAGCACTTATGAGAAGTGCTAGTTACTATCACCCATTATTTTATTTTACCAGTCAACATGGAATGCGGCTAAAATATAACTAAAGAGTTTCAGTTAAGTGCAATGGAGTGTACATGAGATGTACTTGTAGGAAGCACTACTTTGAGCTGTTAATTTACATTTTCCAAAAAAAGTCAAGACTTACAAAATGCCAAAAATTTATTGTGCAAAGCATTCGGGTTAATACCCTCCTTCAGTGCATATAAAACTATTTAACAACATTTAATTTATAATGCATCCATAAAATCATAATCAAAAGACTCCATCAATTATATAAATAAGTAAAGACATCTTAAAAAAAACAGTTCCTAAAATATTCTTCAAACTTTTACAAAACACATATAATATATAATTAAAAACTCATTTATATCTCATTTGTTTCCTTGCTAAGACAAGTTTTATAGTAACAGCAGTATTTATTCCAGGATAATAATCAGCCTGTAGGCATAAAATCCAGTTATATTCCTTAAGTTCTAACATATTATTAATATCCCCTCCCATGCAACCTTTAAACACTAAATCAATAACTTGAAATCTAAAATCATGAATAGTATCAGTTTCAGAGACATGTTTACCTAAAGCATTAGTTACAACATACCTACTCATGTCTGAACGATGCTCAGTTATTCTTTACTTTAGCTTACGACCACATTTCACTACATAAAAAGCAAAGCATTTTATACGTGTGGCAAGGTAAGTTATATATATAGCATTACCTGTTGCAAAAGAAGTAAAAATATATTCCTGCTTAGTTGGTGGATGTGTGAAAGTATTATCACTGAGTACGAACCTACAACAAGTACAATTATAGCAGGGGAAGGTCTGCTATTTTCTCCCCATGCTGTTATTCAGATTTGTAACAACATTAACATCCATATAACATAGCCTGTTCCTTAAACTTTTACTGTTCCTATAAGCAAAACTTAGGTTATCACCATTAAGCTGTTTCAACTCAGGCATAACTTCCAAAATTTTACAATTTTTAGAAATTATCCTTTTAATCTCATTTGTCCTTCTATTATAAGTAGAAAAATATCTTAAACAACTATTATTTCTTCTAGAATTGTTTGTAGTAGAAGAACTCAACACAGTATTAGTAATGAATGGTTTAGCAAAATCATTCCTATTTTCTAATACTTCTTGCATTGTGTTTGATAATAAAACTTCATTATAACCTCTTTGCTTGAAGTCTTTAATTATTTCTTCCATTTGTACCAGACATTCACCTGATCTGTGTTGAGTCTACTGACTCTTGTAAGTTGTCCTTTCACTATGCCTTTGAACACGTGGCACATCCATGCTTTACCTGTGTGTATAATGATTAGCTTGTATGTTTTTCCTATATATAGAAGTGTGAATACCATTCAATCTGTTCTCTGTTCTAACTTCTAAAAACTCAATTTGCCTGCTTCAGTAATGACACTTAAACTTTAAAAAAATTGATAGTATTCTCAAGATATTCAATAAACAAAGTTCAGAAGACTCACTTTTCCACAACAGAAAGATGTCATCTACAAACCATTTAAAGAATAATACCTTTGAGCTAAGTTCTGATTCAGAATTAAAAAGATATTCATTCTCCCATTGATTCCAGAACAATATTAGCATAGGTATTGGCAATAGCCATACCCATAGCAATACCCTTAGTTTGTAAATAATATTGTGTCTCAAAAATAAAAACATTATTTGTAAGAACCAGTTCAAGCAATTGACAAATAGTACCTATTTCACTACTATACTATACAGTGTTCATACGTAAAAAAAATCACATACAGCATCAAGACCATATGAGTTATGAATAACAGTAAAAAGTGAATTAATATCTAAGGTCACATATAAACATTGAGTACATTGTGTGGAAGTAAACCAGTCTTTCAATTTAACTAAAAAATCACCAGTGGCACATATAAAACTTTTAGTTATACATAGATATTCTCCCAGAACACATTGTAAATAAAACATCAAGTTCGTCAACCACCATCCACCTGAAACAATTGGTCTCATTAGGGGTGGTTAAGATTTTAATGTATCTTTGGAAGTCCATACAAAACAGGTATAATTGGACAGGGGACAACAAAAAAATTAATAAATCCACAGAAATATTAGCTAATTGTATTTCATATATAATCATATTCACATGTAATACAAGTTTCTTGATAATTAAAATATCAGTCTTATGAAATGTATATATTTATTTATTTTATTTATTTGCATTTGTTTACTGGGATACTCCACTGGGCCAAGATGATCCCATTTTCAGTGGAGGCCAGGGGTGAAAAGCTCCAATCATAGTAATATATAGTACATATATAGAATCATATGGCATAGCATTATACATAAACTATAAAGGAATACATTATATATGAGCAGCATAGTGCATATTCAACACAGCAAGATACACTGGAGAATAATAAATGGTCCAACCAGAACAACATACAATAGGTCAATAAAACACCAGTCCTTAGGGAGGTAGCTCATGGCTCATGACCATACAATTAGCAGTAGGCCCAGTTGGTGATAGAAAGAGCTTGGTGTGAAATCTGCACAAGGTGTAAGATAGTACTATCTAGGTAATTTGGTTAGTCCAGTTGCCAGAAGGTAGACTTTAAGAGAAGGTAAGAATATATAAACACAATCTGGAGGTGAGAGCAGCTGAAGGTATAGTATTACGTTTGAAATTAAATGTAGAAGGAAAGATTTTTTTCAGAGAAGAACAGAAAATGGGTTAGGATATAGAGTGCAAGAAGTTGAGATACATGGTTGGAAGGAGGAGGATGGGGGGGGGGGCAAGTTATAGGAACTATGTCTTTAGTACAGTTGCGCTGCCAAAGAAAGGTGAGATGCTGTTTCAGGGATGTCTTTAAGAGAGGTGCACTGCTGATAGACCTTATTGACGGTGGAAGATTATTCCATACTTTAGCTACAGTAAAGGAGTACTGCATTTGTCCTGCTGCACAGGTTGGTTTCGCTACATTTACGAGGAGTTGTTTAATGGATAGAAGAGGTCTGTTTAGATGACATTGTGTGAGCAGCAAGACAAGGAAGGGCAGTTAGATTGTTTATTAATAATTTTGTGTGCAGTAGTTAATTGAATAAGTTTAGATGGTACAGAGACGAGCAGTGGTGAGAAGAATTATGCATTTGTTACAAATTTAGTGATTTTACTGTAGCATAAGGCTAGTTTGGCTTTGCGAGAGGCTTGGATATTCGTCAGGAGAGGTGCACCATAAAGAAGAGAGAGTAGTATGAAGGAAGAGGCAAAAGATAGTTTTACAGAGTGGGTGAGGAAATATTTTTATCCATAGAGAATTCTCAGTTTTTGGTGTGCTTTTTTAATAGTGGTCTGAATGTGCAAGTCAAAGGTCTAATTTCCATCTAGGATGATGCCTAGCAGTTTGGTATATGGTACAATTTCAATTATTGTGCTGTTTTGGACTTGGATTCTGACATTTTCCTTGTTTAATGGAGTGGATTTTTGGGGTAGGAAAAGAACCAGTTTTGTTTTGTTGTGGTTTAGGGCATGATGTTTTTTGAACATCTATCTCTGTAGTAGTGAGGGTGTTTTGTGTGAGATGGAGTAGTTCAGATGGTGTGTTGGCAGCACAGATGATTGTAGAATCATCTGTATATTGAATGATGGAACTTTGAGTAAGAGAGGTGTGAAAGTTGTTAATAAAGAGGCTGAACAAAAGGGGCCCTAGTATAGCTCTTTATGGAACAGCTGTAGTTTTGTTGAGGAAGGGAGAGAATGAGTTATGCCATTTGGTTGATTGTTGCCTGTTAGTGAGGTAGTTAGAGAAACAGTCTAGGGACTGGGGTGAGATGCCAATGCCAGACAGTTTGGTGAGTAGGACAAAGTGGGAGATGGTATCAAAATCTTTGGAGAGGTCTAAGAAGAGAGAAGAGACACATTTTCCATCATCTCGGGCCTGATTAACTGAGTCAGAGAAGGATATGAGAGCTGCAGCAGTGCTATGAGCTCATCTAATAATGTGTTAAGTGAGAAAAAAGATTTGTTTGTGAAGTACATAGTGAAGAAGCTGGGAGTGGACACATTTTTGCAGGATCTTAGCAATGGGTGACAGGATGGGATGGATCAAAAGTTGGGGATTTCTGTGTTAGTGCCTCCTTTATGTAGAGGCAGAATGTATGCCTTTTTTCAAATAGCAGGTATATAGGCTTCCAGAATAGATCTGTAATAAGAATGCTGATGGGAAAGGCTATAGAATCTGTGGCAATTTGTAGGAACTCCAGAGGTAGGTTGTCTGGAGTGTTGGTGCAAGGTTTGAATTTTTGGAGCAATGTTTTTATTGTGTTAGTGGGAATAGATAAGAGAGAGAGTTTTGTGGAAGGGGAGTAGGGGTATGTAGGGAGTATGGGCTGGGAGGAAAGGTGGCAGCTAGATTGGCAATAGTATTGATGAAGTATGAGTTAAAGAGTACAGCTATTTCTATGGGTGTTTTTTCAGGGTTTGGGCAAGGATTGTTATTTGACCCTGGGTTTAGTAAAGAATTACTGGAGCTTAGAAATTTTTAGGGTTTTGTTTATGGAGTTTTTTTAGGGTAAGATAGTGATCTTTTTTGTCTTTTATGACTAGTCGTTTTACTTAGTTATGGAGTTGTTCATATTTTGTCAGGTCGGAGATGTTTTTGTTTTTTTGCCAGTGTTTCTGTGTCTTGTCCATAGTGGCCATTAGCTGCTTAGTGGGTTTTGTCAGCCAGGTGGTGTGACTATTTTTTACTCTTCTTAGACTGAGTGGAGGTTGGTTGTCTACAACATTGAGAAATGTAGATTTAAATAACTCAACAGCTTCTTCTAGGGGTAGGAATTTCAATGTGTTCCACATGAAATGTTGTAGGGTGGTCATTAAATGTGGTGGGGCAGAAATCAGATAGGTCTCTAATTTGTTTATAGTGATGCCTACTAAGTGATGATGTTTTTTAGTCTGCTAAAAATTTTTCATATACTTAATGTAATCCTGCTCGTTCATTATCCCAATAGCCCCACTCTTATCAGTCTATTTGATTATGATGTCATTATTGATTTTTACTTTTATAAGAGCTTGATGTTCATTAAGAGTTAACTTATAAAATTTCAAGTTTACTTTTTGCTCATATAAATCATGCAATTCTCATTCATAAATGCTTAGGAAAACAGTCACTATGGGGTGACTGTTGGGAATAAATGTACTGGGCTTCTTACAGGAATGATTCTCAGAAGTAGAGTTCAAAGACCTCTCAGATCAGTCAATGCTTTAGCTACACTGTCACTATTAGCAGGTATGAATTGTAAGCCCCTTTCCAACAAGGAAATATTGTCAGATGTCAAAGTTAGACATTTAAATTTACAATATTATCAGATGCTATCGAACCTGAGACATTTGCCCAGTTATACCTGTTTTGTATGGACTCCCAAAGATAAACAAAAATCATAACCACCCCCTAATGAGACCAATTGTTACAGGTGGAGGGTGGTTGACGGAACCTGTTTCTATTTATTTACAATCTGTTTTGGGAGAATATCTATGCAGAATTAAAAGTTTTATATATGACACTGGTGATTTTTTAGTTAAATTGAAAAACTGGTTTACTTCCACACAATGTACTCAATGTTTATATGTGACCTTAGATATTAATTCACTTTCCTATCTCATATGATCTTGTTGCTGTGATTTTTTTATGTATGAACACTGTCATGCATAGTAGGGAAATTAGTACTATTTCTCAATTGCTTGAACTGGGTCTTACAAATATTTTTTTTTATTTTTGAGACACAATATTATTTACAAACTGAGTGTATCACTATGTGTACAGCTACTGCCAATACCTATGCTAATATTGTTCTGAATCAATGGGAGAATTAATATATTTTAATTCTGATTAAGTTCAAAGGCATTATTCTTTAAACATTTTGTGGATGACGTCTTTCTATTGTGGAAAAGTGATTCTTATGAACTTTATTCATTTATTAAATTTCTTGAGAATACTATCAGTTTTTTAAAGTTTAAGTGTCATTAAAGCAGCCAAATTGTGTTTTTAGTTGTTAGAATAGAGAACACATTAAACGGCATTCATACTTCTATATATAGGAAAAACGTACAAGCTAATCGTTATACACACAGGCAAAGCATGGATGTGCCACGTGTTCAAAGGCGTAGTGAAAGGACAACTTACAAGAGTCAGTAGACTCAACACAGATCAGGCAAAATGTCTAGTACAAATGGAAGAAATGATTAAAGACTTCAAGGAAAGAGTTTATAATGAAGTTTTATTATCAAGCACAATGCAAGAAGTATTAGAAAATAGGAATGGTTTTGGTAAAGCATTATTTGCTAATACTGTGTTGAGTTCTACTACAAACAATTCTAGAAGAAATAATAGTTGTTTAAGATATGTTACTACTTATAATAGAAGGACAAATGAGATTAAAAGGATAATTTCTAAATATTGGAAAATTCTGGAAGCTTTGCTGAGTTGAAACAGCTTATTGGCAATAACCCAAGTTTTGCTTATAGGAACAGTAAAAGTTTAAGGAAAAAGGTTATGTTATAAAGATGTTAATGCTGTTATAAATCTGAATAACAGCATGGGGAGAAAACAGCGAACCTTCCCCTGCTATAATTGCACTTGTAGGTTCATACTCAGTGCTAGTACTTTCACACATCTACCAACCAAGCAGGGATATATTTTGGGTCGATATTAGAAGAACAAAATGATGAAAGAGTGAGCACTCTTTCGTCAACACGTAAAATCCGAAGTCTAAAAACAGTGCAGTTATGGAACAGCAATTTTTTTCCCAGGGAATAAAATCTCTGTTCCAAAAAAAAAATTATAAAGACAAAGCCTCCCGACACATCCCAATGTGGGGGGCTGTGTCACCCATACCCCCCTACTTAAATATACCAACTCCGAAATTGCACCACAGTGGAGAAAACAGTAAAGTCCTGAGAATGGCCCATCATTTTTTTTCCCCTGGGAACAAAATCACTGTTCCTTAACTTCATTGTTTTGAGAACTCAAATTTTACTTTTTGATAAAAGAGTGTTCTCTCTTTCGTCGCTTCGCTCTGATAATATAGGCCATATATTTTTACTTGTTTTGCAACAGTTAATACTATAAATATAACTTACCTTGCCACATGTATAAAATATTCTGCTTTTTTATGTAGGAAAATATGGTCGTAAGCTAAAGGAAAGAGTAAGTGAACATTGTTCAGACATGCATAGGAATGTTGTAACTAATGATTTTGCTAAACATGTCTCTGAAACTGATACCAGTCATGATTTTAGATTATGAGTTATTGATTTAGTGTTTAGAAGTTGCAGAGGAGGGGGTATTAATAATATGTTAGAACATTAGGAATATAACTGGATTTTATGCCTACAGACTGATTCTTATCCTGGAATAAATACTGCTGTTACTATAAAACCTGCCTTAATAAGGAAACAAATGAGATATAAATGAGTTTTTAATTATACATTAAATACTTTTTGTAAAAGTTTTAAGAATATTTTAGGAGCTGGTTTTTTTTAGATGTCTTTATTTATTTGTATAATTGATGGAGTCTTTTGATAGGAGGAGCTGTGTCATATGATTTTACGGATGCATTATAAATTGAATGTTGTTGAATAGCTGTTTTGTACGCAGTGAAGGCTATTAACCCGAATGCTATGCACAATAAATATTTGGTGTTTTATTAGTCTTTGCTTTTTTGGATATTTGCTTCTACTTTCTGTCATTGACTTCATTCACCACAGATTTCTGGCTTTTTTGATCTCCGTTAATTTACTTTTACCAGTCATCATAGAATGCTTCTAAAATATATAACTATAGTGTTGCCTTCACAGACACAAAGTCGACACAATGTCCTCTCCAGTTGGTTGTCACAAGTCATGGGTAGAATATGACATGAAATTGAAACAATTATTTTTGTTTTAGTTTTTCAGATTAACCCCTCTAAGTCACTCTGACAAGCAGTCAAGCACTGTCTCACAACGTGGATGTCATTAAGCATGACCCTGCATACTGAAAACATTGAGAGGTATGCCATCAATGCATGATGGTGTCAGTGTTAAGTAAAAGTGTAAATAAAACCAAAAAAAAAAAACAAAATCAGGATTTGAAGGGGCCACTCTGGAATTCATGGTACCCTATTATTTTGCCCCCAAAAATGTGAAATACAGCAGAATTCTGTATTGTCAAGAGGTATGTTCCTGATAATTATGTCAAGGTCATTTATATATCATAGGAACCATAAGAATTTCAAGGCTACTAAGTCTTATAAGCATTATTCCTTGCCAGTTCTGATACTGGACTGTACCTCCCCCTCAAGAAGGGCTAGGCTAGTGAAGCCCGAGGTGAATATATGACTACCCATCAAATTATCCAGGTCCTGTTTGAAGGAAGAGAGTGGATCACACTGCTTTATTTGCAGGGGGAGTCTACTCCAGAAGTGAGGGAGACACTGAGTACTGAATCTGTCTCTTCACTTTGATTTATTGCTCTGCCAATGCAGATTTAAATCCCTTGCTCTTGTATTTTAAGGACTATTTGATTTGTGAAGTTCCAAGAGATCCTGGACTACTCTACAGAGGTTAGAGAGCTTTTGAATACAACTAGAATCCGTCTATTTTTTTTTTTAAATTTAGCTGCTAGAATGCACAGGCAGTTCTGTTCTGATGAGACAGTGCCTGCTGTGAAGAAACAATGATCAGGGCAATAGTAAACAATCTCACATTACCTAAAGCAGCTCTAAATTCTACATATCTAATGAAAAGCATAAATGTTTACAATTTTTAAATTAAAAAATCCACTGGCCAGATTCATAAAACTATCCTTAACTGTCATAAGCAAATTTATGTGATGAGCGGCCACATGCAGGATGTTTGCAAATCAGAAAAACAAGCTCCACGACCATGTCAGGCCAAGCAGTATTGTTTTGCATGGTTTGTGGTAATGCCCATATAATCAAATGGTAATGAGCAACATTATTAAAATGGACATCTCCATATATGCTAATGAGTCAAAACAAAATGGAGTGATACAAAAATATATAAATTCTACACAATGGCACTGTGCCCACAGTATGTTTGATCTTGGATGAATGCACGTGTTCACATTCAGTAATGTTAGGGATTACTGCAACCATTAGTAAATATGTATAGGTTAGTACTATCTGCAAGATGCTCTCATTGCTGCTTTCCTGATGGTGTGCAGTGTTACCCTAGGAGGTACCATGTCATCCAAATGCACTTAATATTTCAGGGACGCTGTGGGGTACCTATACAATGGATACTAGAGTATGTGTAGCTTTACATATGTTAAGTACAGGGACCTTTCATTGACCTACTGGGGACACAGCTGCAGTATTTAAGACATCTACATCTAGAGTACTCCATTAGTTTCTCAATGCCATTCTTCAGCTACTTTCCAAAAGAATCCTGAACTGAAACTAAATGCCAAGCATTGAGAGATAACACAGTAGTTTGGGATTTGGGAACTTATGTGGAAAGTGACCTAACTTTATACCAAAATGTGTCCACTGTCATAAGAATATTTTGTGTTTTACCAGTCATCATTCTCTAGATTAACTCTTACAACTTTTTTTTTCTTTCCTATTGGATATGTTGTTGTTGTCTTTCGGCTTTTCCCGGTTAGGGGTCGACACAGCGGAACTCCGGTCCGCTAATGATTGGCAGTAGATTTTCACGAATGCCGAGGTGCCAGCCCAACGTTCAACCTTCAACAAAGGCATGCCCATTCATGCATGTCTTTCGAATGCTCACCCAACTGCGAAAAGGACATGCAGACTCCACACAGAAGGCACTCCCCGCACTCCAGCCGAGAATCGAACGGGAGAACCTCTTGCTGTGAGGCAACAATGCTACCACTGCACCACTGCGGTAATGTAGAAGGTCAAAAATATTTTTCATTGCTGCTTTTTTACATTTCTTCCACTTTGCCATTTTCCTTCCTAGTGGGGGTGCTTATTACCACAGGGATTGTTTTCCCTGACATCTGTTTCTGCACAGTCCCTTGTTTGCATGCCATCAATGTGATCTAAAAGAAGGCAGTTGTCTCATCATTTCATTAAGCATTCAGTACCCTTTTTTCTCCTTGAACCTTGCATTTGTTGGTCAGCCACTAACATGCCATTACTGCTTTGTTTTTATTCTACAGCTTAATTCTGCAGTCCTGGTTTAGCCATGTAAATCTAGGGCTCCCCATCCACTCCTTGTTGTTGTTAATTCTGTTAAATCTTCCTTCCCTGCCATTTTACTTTTGTCAGTCTAGCAACATATATGACACCCTCTCAGAAGATTTTTAATCTACCTACAGTTGGTCTTCAGCAGAAGATTCCTAATCTCATAGGAAAAAAAAAACATTATTTTATAATGATTGTTTTTTCTCTGTTCTCTGTGCATCCACCACTGAATTATTATTCGTGACCATTTTTTAGGTTGATCCACTTTGTGTTTTTCACACTTTCAAGCCCAAATGTTTTAACACTCACTCCTTCCCTAATCTTGTTCTTTTTCGTTAACTGGGCTATCCTGATGCCTCTAACCAGAACCATTTTAACTCATTTATTAGCCAGTCCTGCATGGGATGCAAACTCTTCAGAATTACCCAGATCTGTGGAAGCACTTTAGTCAGGCACTTGGAAGTCAGTTGTTAGCATATAGTCATTTGCAAATAAAGTAAACTGCCCTGTACTTGGCCTTTTTTTACCTCCAAGAACTCCCTCAGCTTTTATACTAGACATTTCATTCCTAATAGAGTTAGGTGATAAAGGAAGCCTTTCCATGGCACATCTTCCACTACCGAGTCCTTAGATATGCTTACCAAAATCAAGAATTTTGGTCATGATACACAAGTAGCAATTCCTGACAGGGTGAGTGTTATCGAGGAAATAATGGATTAGTCTGGGATTGTCCCGAGATCCAAGACCATTATTTCCCTGATAAGACTCACCCTGGAGGACATTATTGCACTTAGAAAATGGATTAGCTGTTAAATAATTTCACATTTTTTATTAGTATATACATTTTTTTTCAAATTTCTAATGTAAAATACTTCCTCTGCTTAATATATGTTGCTGTAACATATATTATTGTTGTTGGAAAAAGTATTTTACATCCAAAATATACATTATGAAAGTATTTAGTGTCAACACACACACACATGCACACACATATGGAAAGGCACAGACAGACTCAGATACACAAAGACAGACACAGACACCCACGCGCGCGTGCGTGCGCGCGCACACACACACACACACACACACACACACACACACACACACGCACACACACACGCACACACACACATGAACACATGCACACACACACACACACACACGTGTGTGCAAACTGCTTACTATCAAAATGTTGAAGGTAGGTTCATCAAACATGGAAATGATGAATCGCAGTTGGCTGATTTCCATGTTGCTGAATGTTAATTGAACGAAAGAGCTCATATCAGCAAATGCAACTGTGCATTCGCTAATAGGAGCTCGCTGTTATAAGTACAGATTGTGGTACAGTGTGGACTGGGAAATTCATCCTTTGAATCGTAGTGCAATCTTGGAGTTGAAATATATAGTTAGCAGGGGGTGGCGGTGTAGGGGGGCTTGCCCCCCTGCAAAACAGTGAATTCCAGGGTAGGAGCTAAAAATACCTTAACTCCTATGCAGACATCCCATTTGATATTTGATGTAAATTTTGAATCTGATGAATTTTTTCAGCAGATTCAACATTTACACCTCATTAATATGCATGGAGTCATCATTGTGACTGTTAAAAATGGATTTTACACATAAACACAAAAACATTCATGTATACAAATATACAGAAGGGAACACTCATACATACACATACACAAAAATGGAATTATAGCTACTGTTCTTGAATACACCTCAAAAGTTTCACTATGATCAAATGAATGACAACAGAACTCATACAGTAGAAGGCATTGCAACAACCCTCTCCCATGCCTTACAACAGTTTCTGATTTTGCAGAATGTTTCTGATTTTACCTTGTATACTTCTCTGTCCCTCTGTTTTGTGGTAAATCTCTGAGAATTTTATATATACACACACACATATATATATATATATATATATATATATATATGTGTGTGTGTGTGTGTGTGTGTGTGTGTGTGTATGCAAAGAGAGATTCACACACACACACACACACACACACACACACACACACACACACACACACACACATACACACACACACACACACACACACACACTTATCTTACACAAATTCAGTTGTATTAACTTTTTCTTTCTTTGTCTCTTACCTCACCAAACATGGCTTTTTAAGATGCACTTAGTAACAGGAAAATAATTAGTCTTTTAGTTACTTTTTCATTTTCAAGTTAGCTAAACAGTAAATCCATGTTTAGCAAGGGTTAAAAATGGTGTGTTTTTTCTGTGTAAACTTAACTGCAACTTAATGTGCTGGTGTGAAGCAGTGGACTTTTTTATTGCTGGAACTATATCTGTAAATTAATGTACCAGTTGCCCAGTTGCCCATTATTTAAAAAACAGAATCCAGAAGCCAAAAGAAAAAAAATAAGTAAATAAAAAAGAACCAAACAGAAAAACACCTCTGAAAGCCAAGTGCAGTCAAGGGAGAAAGCAGCTGAAAAAAGTAATATCATAAACACTCCTTTGTATTCAAATAGAAAATGACTGAGAAATTTAGTGTGTTGAACAAAGAACATAAAGGCTTTCAATCAACCTTTTGATGATGTCCTACACAGGGCAACATGGGACAAAAGTGGGGTGATTATGATATCACATATTCAGCTGCTTTCTTCCTGAACTGCGCTTGGTTTCCAGAGGTATTTTGCTGTTTGGTTCTTCATTGTTTAAAAAAACATTAATTAATTCTGCAGTGTAACCACTTATCCTTACCTCTTCCAGAATCCCTAAAGTAACCCTCATTCTATCAAACCAAATATTTTGAAGTAAATAAAAGTACAATCTCACATTTCTTGCCATAATCATTCTCATTATTCTCTGTGAAAGACCCTGACAGTCACAACTACCCTCCCTTCATAAACCATTGTTGAATTTCTGCAATGCATGACAATAGCACTTTTTCCAGTCTTGTAGCTAATACCTTACCAAGAATCTTACGATCAACCTACTGGTACAAGGTTTCTGGATTGCATCTGTCTCATTCAGCCTTAGTTAACACTGTTACTTTGAATTTAACAAAAGAAGGGTGCAATTGTTTTCTTTGTATTACCTTTTAACGCATAACTCCCAATGGCTCTGGTAAATGCCATACCAAGTTACTGTAGAATTCGGCAGAAGGCCCATCCTCCCTTGTTTCCTTAACTACTTTTATCATTATAGAGCTCATATAACCTCATATAATTCTATTTTTCCATCATTTCTCTTTTGTGCCTATCAACCTCCTCTTTCTCTCTCTAGATCAGCCTCCTTTCCTTCCTTTCTTTTTACTTTTCAATATTGCGGTGCCTTTATCCTCTATTTCTCCATGTAAAGCTATTCCAAAAACTCCTACAAATACTCATCATTATGGACCAGGTCTCCGTTTCTGGTTTCTCAATTTTGCTGTTTGCTTTTTGCTTCTCCTTTCATTATTTTTACAGGCCTGCACCCTTTATACACTCTCACTTACAAAACACTAAAATTCCATTTTCATAACCTGCTTCTGCTACATTTTCACCTTTAACAACTGTTGCTGTCTCGAGCATAACTCTAGAAGATGGTCTTATTTGATAAAACAGAATTCCAGAAATATAGGTGTCAAATCTTTATTATAATTTGATTGATTTGCTGGAAAAATAGCTGCAAGAGGGTAAACTGGTAGACAGCGGAGTGCACACACATCGAGTGCATTATGTTATGATGTAGATCAGAACATGTCAGTGGATGTTCAGGAATGTGGGCTTTTCCTATTTTTTTGCCAACTGCCAAATGGTGGTTGGTAGAGAACACAAACCCAACCTAATATGTATCAAGGAAGGGCCTTCCTTAAATCAGCTGCTAAAGTAAGTATGCATCGTTTAACTTTTAATCGCGCCATTACCTGAACTCATACCTCTCAACTGTCCAGACTTTTGCAGAATATCCAGATTTTTGCCTCATATTTTTTGATCTTTTCTTCATAAAATTTGTAGCTTTCTTACAAATCTCTGAGGACTGAAGTCACTAAATGATGACATACATTTGAATTTCAAACTTCATATCCTTTGGAAAATGTATGCTAACAGTAATCCTGCTATCCTAGCAACTTTCTAAACTTATAAGAGCAATATTTAAAATGTGTCCCTATTTCAGGGTCTTTGTCCCACCATTATTTTAGGCTTTGTCCAGATTTCTTGTGTTAAGAAATTGAGAGGTATGCCTGAACTTTACTCTTAAGCTTAAACTGAGCAACATAGTCACACCTTGCAAACTCACCAGAGCCCAAGAGACTCATTAGTATCTTCAAGCCCTCTAAAATACTGGGACAGAGCCTATATTCTTCATCTGGTACAAAAGTTTGGAATTCACTCCCCTTATCTGCCAGAACAATTCCCAGCCTAGGGCATTTAAAACTTCTCTTAAACATCTAAATAATTCATGGCTATGCTTGTGCTCTGCTCTTGGCTAATGCCACCTCTGTTCTTCTTTTCTGCTATTCACGCCCCCATCTCATCTTCTCCAAAGCAGGCATTCTCACTTCATCTTATGTAATGCTTCCAAACTCTGGTAAATACAATAGACTTGTTTCTGCTATCCTCACATTCCTTACTTTCTCCTTTCTCTTCCAGCAATGCTTAGTCTTTAAAAATATGCTAGCTGCTCAGTATCACCACTGTCTAACTACAAAAATGAACTGGGAAAGATCAACTGCTGACTTTATGAAAAAATGCACTGTGCTCACAACCTATGTATATAAACAAATGTATTATACTGTATATATGCTAGATACCTCCTGTGTGACTAAATTGCTGAGTTGTCTGTTTTGAACATGAAACACTTCTTCTTTGTGTTATGCTAAGAAGCTGTAATACGTATGTAATATGTTTGTATATTATGGTCTGTATTTGGAGCTTTTCTCCCTGAGCCCCGGCTGAAAATGGCATTTTTTTGACCCAGCTGGACTATCCCAGTAAACAAATGTCAAACAAATAAATAAATAAAAATCCTCTAAGTTAGCTATAACAGCATGTGTTTTAAACATGAAGAGATGTTGTTGACCATTTTGTTAATTACACAAACATGACATAACAAAGAACAACATGTTGCCAATTCTTGAGCATCACACCTACTCTGAATACATTTTGCAGCAGTAAAATAGGCCATCCTTACATGTTCCGAGAAACTGCAAAATGCAAATAGAGCTGCCTTGAGGTTTTTGTCTCAGCAGCAATTCACTGAAAATACACCCATGAATAAGCATGACATACTGAGTCTAAAAATGAAAACGTACCTCCCATGATGATTGATTTATGACTGTAGGAAAGCATGTTTGCCATATCTCATTCAGCAAAGAACTCTTTCAAGCCCACACTAGAAACACTGAATAAAAAGTCCCTCCCATCATTAGAGAAGTACCTTCCATTTTTAACATTAAAGATCACTGGCTTTAAAAAGTTTTACAAATGCTGCAGTTTATAGAAGCCTATGCTTTTGTTTTAAATCTGTGACTTTCCTGTCACACTAGCCTAGTACTTACAACACCATACTGTATATTGATAACAAGATGTGTATATGACATGGTAGGGAAGTTTGTGATTGCAGTTTAGATAAAGTAATATAACTGAAAGAAATGCTTTATGTCAGGCAACATCTGAAGTATATAAAACAATACTGGTGACTTTTGTATTTTCACTCAATTGATAATCAAATGACAGTTCCTCAAATAATACAGACCAGTTGGCGAATAGTTTCCCCAAAACTTGCATCATAGTGTGTGTGTGTGTGTGTGTGTGTGTGTGTGTGTGTGTGTGTGTGTATGTGTGTGTGTGTATGTGTCTGTGTGTGTGTGTGTGTGAGTGTGTGTGTGTGTGTGTGTGTGTGTGTGTGTGTGTGTGTTTGTGTGCGTGCTTGTGTCTGTAAAATCTCTTTGAGGTTCATAAGTTCATCGGTGTTTACTAGCCTAACATCAACAAGGGCCTTTTTAGGCCTAACCATGCATCCCAAATCTCTAACAAGATTGGTTACCCTTGATAAGTGTAAGCAGGGGCTTGGGAGATAAAACATTTACAAGCAGGAGACTGGGAGATGAACCATTTACAGGTTGCCTGTGTCCATTAGACACAAATAAGGGATGAATTTCCTGTAACCTGTCCAATTGTCCAAGTTACACTTGAAATGAGTTAGGGAGGATCTCTGCTTCACATGGATAGGGAGCCTGTTCCAGAGAAGCAGTAGTCTTTGGGATACATACCTGTGTCTCCAGCAGATCCTATTTATACAGCAGACAAAGTTTAAGTCTTTAGAATGGGCAATTCTGGTGCTGTTTGTTTTGTGGAACTGCAGGAGGTCCATCAGGGAGGGCTCTGACAATGCCTTGCATGTCAGGCATAGATCTCTCCTCAATAGCCTGTAGGAGACAGAATGCAGTGACAGGGCCTTGAGGCAGTCTGCACAGGACATGCTACTTATGCTCTGCATTCTTTTAGTGAGGAACCTATGTGGACATTCTAATTGTCAGATATATGCCTGGTTAGGTGCACACCAAAGGGGTCATTGTACTCAATGATAGGTCTGATAAATGCCAAATACAGTGGAACAATGACTTCCTGTGACCTAGATGCCATACCTTTGTTTATAAGTTGCACAGCATAGAATGATTTCCTCATTACTATAGACACATGATGGTCAAAGGCTAGATTACTGTCTGCGTGTGTAACCAAGGCCCTGACTACTGAGTCAACTCTTAGGGGTGTGTTGTCAACATGATAGTTACTGGGTTGGATGACTTCCTGAAGGATATTATTATGTATTTCTTGGTATTTAGTTTTAGTCCATGGCTCTGACACAAGTTATTTGTCTGTGTAAGCCCTTCCTACAGAACATTTATGTCAGTGGGGAATTCTCTGACTGCTCCTAATTTGCAATTATCTGCAAATTTAGTCAGCCAGAGGCCATTGACACTGACCTTGATTGGAGAGAAGTAAATGCCAAAAAAGGAGTGGTCCCAAGATCAATCCATGAGGGACTACGCTTGTAAGTGGCCTCTTTGTAGAGGTGGACTCCCTAATTCTAACTTCCTGGGTCCTGTCTGTGAGCCAGCTGGCTATCCACTGGCTGACATAAGCATTTATACTTAACCTCTTGAGACTGAAAACAGTGCTCAAGTATATCGTGTCAAATGCCTTGTCCAAGTCAAGGTAGGCAGTGTAAATAATTTTGCCCTCATCCACTGCTTTGATGACCTTCACAAAAAGTCCTCTGGGTTGAGTAGGCATAACCTGTCCTTCATGAAACCAAATTGGGTTGGGTTCAGTCTGTTATCATAAATCCAGTCTATATTTGTGATTGTTTTCTGATCTGTAAAAAGTATGTACATTTAGTAATGACTGATACATAATACTGCAGGAAAATTACAAAATATATTGAAAAGGCTGTGAAAAACATCTTGAAAACTCAGTGTTTCAAAAAATGTCTGTAGTTGTGCAGACAATACCTTCTTACATGAGCTTCCTTTCATTTAGAATATGCAGTCATTGAGGGGGTGACTAACACACATATCTCTTAAACGTGCTTAATTATTGCTCAAATGTTTGCGTAATCATTCCTAAAATTTATTGTTGAGCAATGGTGGTAGATTATAGTCAACAAATAACATTTATTATAATTACTCACTTCATTTACTTCAGAAAATACATATTAGCTGGGTCTATATTACATTATTGAAGAGTACTTTATTTGAAGACATAATAGTCGACCAGTAAATGTAGAAGCCATAAAACATCAAACGTTAACAAGAAATACAAAACCCACCCAGGCAAACCATTTAAACACTGTGAGCAGGGGGGGCAAGCCCCCCTGCACATTCCATGTGGGGGGCTGCTCCCACCACACACCCCACTACTTAAATATACCAATTCCGAGATCGACATACATTGCAGACAATGGAAAACACCTATTTCTTTTTTTTTTTCAAATATAATTTTTATTACATTTCTCTTCTATTTAAATACAAGAAAAGAATGACACAGAAAATATACTTCCAAAGTACTTGGAATATCAAGTTTCAGTCATCGAAATACGATATAAATAACATAGATCATCAATGTTAGGGTAACAATTATACGGAATTGTCAAGCTGCTCTTAATGAGCTGTAAAACTGACAGTTACATAAAGATAGTATGCAATGAAGATGTGACATTAAAACATTGCAAGCAGATATTGTAGTCTACTTAACTAATCATTCTGTCTTGTACTAACTATGTACACAATATACATTGATGTCACCTTAATGTTCATCTTATATGTGTTTGCCATGACCTGTACACTATTATTGTGGTTATACACTTTTCTATACTAATTGTCTTTAGTTTCCCTTAATTATATAAAGTAATATTGATAGTGAAGTCCCCTGTCCATAAATCTATTTTGTCCTAGGATTTCTAAAAGCATCTTCCAATGTTTCTGATAGTAAGATAGTTTTTTTGGCTTCTTGTAATTAATTTGTTGGATAATAAGTACTTTATAGCCATTCCTTTAAATTCTTCCCATGTGATTTTACTTCTATCAATTTTGGGCTATATATGATTTGATCATTGTGCACAATGTGACTATGATATGTTTATTTTCGTAGGCGAATTTCCCATGACAGAGTAGATTTGGTGTATCCCTTTTTTTTCTAACTTGGTTCTTAGTGAACACCACAGCTTGTAAACATTTTTCCAGCTCCAAAAAATATGAAGGGTGTCAGCAACACTGTTTTGGCATATGGTACAATAAGGGGAGTGGGAGGGATTAATTTTACTAAGAAAATGTGGTGTGTGATACGCATTGTTATTGATCATAATTTTGGAATAAATTTGTTTTTTAAGGGGAGTTAATTTCAAAGTAAATTCAAAAGCCGCAGATTTGTGTTCATCAGTTATCTTATTATTTTTCTCTTCCCAAAATTTGGAATATAGAATTGCATCTTGACATCTAATTTTTGTTACTAATCTATATGTATTTGATAACATTTTAGAGGAAAACCTCCATTTCTGCACTGTACAGAGATCTCCACTGAAATGTTCGAGGTTTTACGAATTCGATATTTACGGGTCGACTATAACATTTTTGAATAAATTACTATTCGATAACATAATATAGACACTGTTAGTTCATATTCTGTTATTTTGTCATCTTTATAAATTAGGAGTACCTGTGTTTTAAAATGTGTTTGTTAGTTTTAGCCTTGTTTCTGATTCTGATCCTGAAAGGTTGATAGCAATAGAATGACAATATGTGAGAAAGGAGACTCAGTTTTCATACTTTGTCATTAATTTACTACAGATCATTAACCATAGCATGGTGTAAAACTAGATATATTTTTCTATAAGCAGGAACTCATTTATAATCAAAATTTAAAAGTCATATGCTATAAATTTATTTTATTTATTTGTTAATAAGGTGAGCCTGCTGGACACAGAGGTCCCTTTTCTGGGATGACTGGGATGCATCTCCTGATTAAGTGACTTACCTAGAGTCACACAGCAGCTGTGGGAATCAATCCGTGGACCATGGCAAAAAGCTTGTTAACTGCACACACGTATAATATTCTGTTCAAATTGCCAGACTATACTTACAACTCTTGCCTTGCATTGCAACGACATTTTCAATGTAGTTGAATGTCTGGTGGCCTGGAAATTAAATGGTACTGTAAGTGCTTGCAGAAGTCACTGTACAAGGCTAGCTTCACATCTAGTTCCATCAGGAAAAATATGATGCAGAAAACATAATGCATTAATATTAAGATGACATAATTCTGGAACTTAGGAAATAAGAATTTTATTTTCCTTTATACTTTGAGAGATGTTGTCATGTCAGTTAACACCTACCAGTAATTGTCAAACCGCATACTACTAATTTTTAACAATTACGTATTATTATTATTATTATTATTATTATTATTATTAACTATGTAAATGTGCTTTTTTTGAGAATCCCTGTAATGCATTCGGGGGACTTCAAATATTTTGAGAAAAGTTACATAGTAATATAAATAAGGTATATACACTACCATTAGATTACTTTGGGTTGTCTCAACATCACTTGTTATTTGTATCTATCTGCATATTAATCTATTTTATCTATCATGTGTTTATTTGCTTGTTTAATTTGTTAATGAGTTAATCCAATAAGTACAAGTGAATATAGTGCCATGATTCTTAAAGTCTACTTTTACACAAGGTCTGTGGTTTGCTCCTGACCTCCAATTATTGTCTGTGTGGAATTTCCTTGTCCACCTAGTATCTGTGTGGGGTTGTCCACTCCTCCTAAAAACATGCTGAGTATTTCTACCTCAAGAATGGAAGGTACTGGGTTCATACCCAGACCTCTCAACTGAACTTTAAGGGTATGTCAACAGACTGCATCTAAAATTGTATGTACTCTAGATTCATGTAGACCAACCATTTAGGCATCGACTGTGGTGGGCAGTATCCTCAATACAGGAAAACACTGACCACAGATTGTGAACCATATCAGGGTTAGTCACTTGGTGGCTCTGGGTGATTTGCTTACATTGAATAATGTTACAAAAAAGGGTTCTGTCTAAAGGCTGGTGCTAAGTTGGTTGAGTGCCCCCCCCCAACTATATATACTAACGCTAGGGTTGCACTATAGTGGGGAAAAGGACTTATTCCTTTTACTTGCCTTACAGTGCTGTAGACACTGCCAGTACTAATTGTCAGTCAAATGAAGTGTCAGTCAAATGAAGTGTCAGGGAAATAAAGTTTCAGTCATTTGATCTGAGTCAAATGTTTGTCAGTCAAATGAACTGTCAGTCAAATGAAGGTAACCCATATATATATATATAAATATATATATATATATATATATATATATATATATATATATATATATATATATATATATATATGGGTCTACTTCTTTTGACCTAACTCCCATTTGCCTGACACCCATTTGCCTGAGACCAAATGATTGAAATTTCATTTGCCTGACACTTCATTTGCCCGACACTTCATTTGACTGACAAGTATTATTAGCAAGAAAATGGAATATGCCCCCTTCCCCACTGTAGTGCGACCCTGGAGTTAGAATATATAGTTGGGGGGGGGTGGGGGGCAAAGCCCCCCACTTACTTTTCTTTTACTAAGCAATATTACATCAAAAGTTAACAATATCATATGAAATGAAGTGGGGCTTAGCCCCACCACCATTGTGGGGGCTGTGCCCCACACCCCCAACTATATATTCTAACTCCAGGGTCGCACTACAGTGGGGAAGGGGACATATTCCATTTTCTTGCTAATAATACTTGTCAGTCAAATGAAGTGTCGGGCAAATGAAGTGTCAGGCAAATGAAATTTCAGTCAAATGGGGTCAGGCAAATGAGTGTCAGGCAAATGAAAGTTAGGTCAAAAGAAGTAGACCCATAAATATATATATATATATATATATATATATATATATATATATATATATATATATATATATATATATATATATATATATATGTATGGGTGTAGGACTATTCACTGAAAGCACATTTCGCTGAAAGTCAAATGACTTTGCACAAATCACTGAAAGCAAAATTCACTGAAAACTCAATTCACTGAAACACATTTCACTGAAAGTTATATATGGCCTTTTCCCCACTGTAGTGCAAACCTGGAGTTATGTATAGTAAGGGGGGATGTAGGGGGCACCCCCCCCCACATTGGAGGGGTGGGGCATAGCCCCTCACATAGTTTGGATATATATTAAGTTTAGAAAAGAATAATTTATTGAAATTGCTAGTATCCATGTGTATAATTCAAAATATTTAAAATAGGTAGGGGGCTACGCACCCCACTGCCCCTTATTATATATTCTAACTCCAAGGTCACACTACAAAGGGGAAAAGGCCATATATAACTTTCAGTGAAATGTGTTTCAGTGACTTGTGTTTTCAGTGAACTGAGCTTTCAGTGAATTGTGCACAGTCAAATATGTTTCAGTGAAATGTGCTTTCATTGAATAGTCCTAGACCCATATATATATATATATATATATATATATATATATATATATATATATATATATATATATATATATATATATATATATATATATATATATATATATATATATATATATATATGTATATATACATATATATATATATATATATATATATATCTATATATATATTTATAGATGTGTATTTATATATATATCTGTTTGTGTCTTTCGGCTTTTCCAGGTTAGGGCTTGCCACAGCAGAACTCTGGTCCGCTAATGATTGGTAGTGGATTTTTACGTACCGGGTTACCAGCCCTGACGGACAACCTTCAGCGAAGGCATGCCCCATTCACGTATGCCTCCACACAGAAGACGCTCTAGCTTAGAATTGAATGGGGCAACGTCTTGCTATGAGGCGACAAAGCTACCGCAGCACCATCACCGCAGTCATATATATATATATATATATATATATATATATATTTCAACAAATTAACAAAGCTAAACAACAAATGTGTTTCTGTCTCTTATAATACATTTAGCTCCAAAAGTTTAAATTATCTACTAGATGCACATCAACATGATGACTGATCCCAAATTAAGTCATCACAGTAGCCGTGCTGTTTGCCATAGAAGGTGTATTAAGCTACTATTGCTCTGAGTGAAGCATTTATTCAGTTAATAGGTGACAGAAACTGCAAACTGCATTCTGAAATAGCTGCTTATTAATAACCTGCATCAGGATATGAAGCTTATTGAAGTTGTTATTCAGAGTTGCATACTAAATCTCATACTTTTGTCTGCGGCCAGCAGCAAAACAGGGACTTAAAGGTGGAATGGATAATCCATTTGTTTGTCCAGATGTAAAACATTGGTAACACCATTGAAATTGAAGTATATACTGGCATACAGCAGCAATTTATAACTGCCATATAAGTTTGGGGTAGAGCAAGTAGCTGTTTTTTTGCAATTGGGCATAACATTTGTGTGATTCACAAGGACATCCACGATTCCTTATTTGTATAATGTGAAAAAAGCTATTGCAGAAATTTTCTCTTGGAACAGCCTTCATTTATGCAGATAAGTTTCAGACATTGCGAAATGTTTTGGAATAAAACCACATATTTACAAAATTAATGTTACTTGTTTTTCCCATTCTTTTTCTTTGGTTATAAATTAGAAAATGGAAGCCTGAAAGGACTCTCTTTTTCCAATTTTTAACAAAGTAACATGCTTAAAATTAAAAGTGAAGCAGGAAAAAGAAGTTATGTCTTACCATAACATTCCATCTGTATTGTTGATCCTAGTCCACTCATTATGTATGGGTTACGGTTCCGATATCGGAACCGAGCCGGTCATATACCAAGCTCACGCCAGCGATAAACTCTCAAGCTAAGCAATCTCTTACCCATAATCCCCCTCTCCCTGTTACCTCAGATTGAGTTTGTGAGTCAGAAAAAGGTAGAGGCTATCTCTGGTCAAATGACCTAAAGAGAAGGATGGTGAGATCCACTAGAAGCCATAGGAGGGGGAAGGAGGGAGGGTCGTAATGAGTGAACGAGGATCAACAATACAGATGGAATGTTATGGTAAGACATAACTTCTTTATCTGATATTGTTAATCCTCGTCCACTTCCTTACATATGGGACAGAGTCCCCAGCTACCTCTATTCCTGGGAGGCTTTCATGGAAGGACATTCCTGAGCACCATAGAACCAAAAGATGCTCTTCCCCTGGAGGCTAAGTCCAACTTGTAATGATTGATAAAGGTATGAGGAGTG
Organism: Protopterus annectens; assembly: GCF_019279795.1. Lineage (NCBI taxonomy): Eukaryota > Metazoa > Chordata > Ceratodontiformes > Protopteridae > Protopterus > Protopterus annectens. Next base: position 1,149,316,141 of record NC_056743.1, on the reverse strand, counting down.
GCCCAAGTTGCAGCTGCACAGATGTCATGTAAAGAAGCTCTGGCATGGAAGGCAGCAGAAGTTGCCACTGACCATGTTGAATGAGCCTTGATGGTAGTTGGCAAAGAAGTATTGTGTACCGAATAAATACGGGTCACAGTGAATTTTAACCATCTAGCCAATGTGACCTTAGCAACAGCACATCCTAATCTAGATCCAGAAAAAGCCAAGAATAACTGGTCTGATTTACGGAAAGATTTAGTCCTTTGCAAATAGAAACGGAGTTGTCTGTGTACGTCTAGGGTATGTAGGCAGTACTCTCCCTAATTAGAATGATCAGGAAAAAACACTGGCAATTCAATGGTCTGATTAATAGACATTTCAGAAATGACTTTTGGCAAGAAGGAAGGGTTAGTTCTTAAGGATACCCTGTCTAGATGAAAAATCAAGTATGGACTCTTTGTACATAGGGCCTGAAGCTCAGAGATATGTCTGGCAAAAGTAATAGCGACCAAAAACAAGGTCTTCCACGACAGATATTTGAGGTCACATGAAGCAGCTGGTTCAAAAGGGGGCAATGTCAGAGCTTGAAGAACTAAAGATAAATCCCAAGGTTGAATAGGTTTCCTGAAAGTGGGTTTCAGATGATTCACACCCTTTATGAAGGCTTTACATAACTTGTGAGACATGAGGGAGTAGTCTTGGACATTCTCGTGGAAATTAGAGATCACAGTCAAATGTACTCTAATGGTAGATGCTGACAGCCCCTATTGAAATAGGGCGGTTACTAAACCATTTATATGCAGATGGGCCTCTACTTTGGACCACGTGCCTTGGACTGTCCGACCCTGACATAGCCCTCCCCACCCCATCAGGGAGGTGTCTGTGGTCACTGAAGCCTTGGGCTGCTGAGGGGAGTAGGGGCGAGACCATTGTGATGGGTTGTGGTTCAACCACCACTTTAGATCTTGTTTGCATCTCTGAGTTATGTGAATTTTGGCTGAAAGGGGAAGCTGAAAAGGATACCATTGGGTGAGCAGTAGCCATTGTAGAAGCCTCATGTGAAACCTGGCTAAGGGGACAATGGCGATGCAAGCTGCCATGGAGCCCAACAGCTGCAAGATTGAGTGAGCTGTGGACTTTTCCATTGAGAGTTCTGGTAACAGTTGCTCTCTGATTCTTGATATTCTGTGTATGGATGTTCTGCAAGTTTCAGAGTCCAAAATGACCCCTATGAATTCTGTGGACTGAGAAGGGGTGAGATTGGACTTCTGCCACTTTATTGTTATGCCCAACTTTTCGATAGTATTGAGAGAGTATGCCAGGGCTTCCTCCAATAGGTGTCATGTGGGGTCGGAGAGGAGCCAGTCATCTAGATATAGAAAAACCTGAAAACTTTGAAGTCGCAGGTGAGCTGTGACAACTGCCATGCACTTTGTAAACACTCTGGGGGCTGTAGAGAGTCCAAAGGGCAGTACTCTGAACTGGTAATGACTGGCTCCCGCACAGAAGCGCAGGAATCTTTTTGATGGTCTGTCCACCTTTATGTGATAGTATGCATCCTGAAGATCTATCGAGCACATCCAATCATCTTTTTCCAAGAGAGGAATGATAGACTGTATAGTGACCATCCGACATTTTTGCACATTCACAAATTTGTTTAGCACACTGAGATCCAGAATTGGTCTTCAGTCCCTGGTTTTCTTTGGCACGAAAAATAGTCTCGAGTAGAATCTGGATCCTATCTGGTCTGTTGGGACTACTTGGATGACTCTTTTGTTTAGCAGCTTTGTAATCTCTAGAGCTGCTTCTTCCCTTTGACTGGGTGGAACGTCAGGAAATCTTGATGGAGGGAAAGGACAAAGTTTGAAGGGGATCTTGTAACCTCTGGTTATTATCCTTTGTACCCCAGAATCGTTGGTAATGGTTAGCCAGGCAGAAGGGTACAAAGTGAAACGTCCCCCAACCACTTCCAGAGGAAAGGGGTTGGGCCGCTCTTCAGGAGTGCTGGTAGGATTGCCCGGAGAAGGAATCTCTGGAACACCAATTACGCGGCCCCCCCCCTGCCCCAAAAGGGGCATATTCCTTGTGAGTTTCCCCCTCTGCCCCTAGGGGAAAAATTGGCCTGTGTGTCATGGAAAGGACCCTGAGATTTTCTGTACCACATCTTCCCGCTCTTTTGGTTTCTGGAGAAAGCATGTTGAGGGGAAGAATAATGGACACCTATGGCAGACAGGGTCTTACCATCCTGTTCACACCTGGCCAATGTAGTTTTGACTTTGGGTCCAAACAAGGAGGAGGACTCGATGGGAGCATTGAGAAAGGAAGCCTTGAAGGGTTCTGCGAAATTACATAAGTGCATCCAGGCATGTCATCTCAAAATAATTCCTGAACTCGTTGCTCTAGCCACTCCTTCTGATGCGTGGGACACCAAGCGCATGGAGGAGTTTGAAATCGATTCAATAGTGGCCATCAGAGAGGCCACGTTGTCACAGACCTCATCAGAGATGGCACCTGCCAAAGTTTCAGAGAGCTCAGATACTAGGTCTCTTTGAAGTCTGGCGAAGTGTGCCATATAATTCAGGGACCTGATAGCAAAGGTCGCTGATGCAAAGGTGTGCTTCCCTATCCTATCCAATGCCCTGGACCCTTTGTTGGGTGTATGGACAGTCTTGGCTTTCCTCTTCTGCCAGGTCTTTCTTAGTTGTGGCTGCCACCACCAGAGCATCTACAGGGAGACCTTTAGACCAATGAGGTTCAGAAGCAGGGGAGGACAAGATTTTGTCTGACCTCCAGGGAATGGCCTCAACAGTATCAGGGGTCTTCCATGCACGCTGCACAATGAGCTGGACCAGTTCGTCTGCAGGTGGGGTAACCCAGGAGGTAGGGGGCTGGGCGCGAAAAGCCTGCAGGAACACAGACTCCTCAGAAGTCGGGTTAGAGGACTGCCATTTACCTCTCTGTTTAACGATTTCTAGGATATCACCGAAGGATACATTAGAAGGTGAACGAGGGGACCCTTCCCCATCATCAAAGTCTGTGTCTTTAGTGAGAGACTCCTCAGTGGAGTCCATATGCTTCCTCTTGCACGAGGATTTCTGATGAACTTCCTCAGAGGGAGATGCTGGGGAAGACAACACCAAGGGGGTATCCTCTGGGAGTATATCATGAGACCTCTGCACCCAGTGTCCACTAGAAGTGACCTGTGTACATAGTGGTCCAGAGGAGGATGGTGAGATAGTAAGCACAGTATCAGTGGTAGACGCCAAGGCCTTCTCCATGACTTGGAAGGCAGGTCCACTAGAACAGGGGTGAGTGCCCAAGGTGGAAGTCATCTCTCCCCTAACTGATCCAGCCTGCTGACTGGGAGTCCCAGGATGGCTGAGAAAAGTCAAATCCTGTGTCGTAGCAAATTTTTTCTGCCACGAAGGCAACTGCAGCCCCTTAGAGAGATCCATGAAGGGAGAAGGATAGGTCTTGAGAGGTTGAATTCCTCTGGCCAAAAGCACTTGATCCACAAGTCGCAATATGCCATGTTGGGAGAGGCTTCTGGTAGATCTCACAGAAACAGCTGAGGGGTAAACAGGTCTATCTAGAGATGAGGCAGGTCGGTGCCCATTTCAGTAGACTGCACTGAAAACAACGGTGCCATAAAGGACTGCACTACAGGTGTCTGCACCGAAGAAGTAATCGGTGCCGGTGTAATGGTCTGCACCGATGAAAAGTTCAGTGCCGAAGTAGTTGTCAGTGCCGAGGGTGAAACAGATAAAATAGTAAACAAGGACTGAGCTGTCAGTTCCGAAACAATAGTGGTCTGCGCCGACTGTGAGGTCGGTGCCGGTAAAGATGTCTGAACTGAGGGGCCCCTTGGTTCCAATACAGCAAAGGACATTGTTGCCATAGACACAGGTGGTGCTGAGGACTTTTTCAGAGCCGAAGATCTAGGTGCCAAAGGTGTCGGATCCGAGAGATTGGGATCCGAAGCAGAAATCTTTGCTTTCTTTCTTGGTTGATGAGAGTCCCCAGCCAGGGATGAAGGAAGAGATTTAGCCTTAGAAGCATCCTCAGACTTCTTTTTATGGGATCTTGGAGGGGTTGAGGCCTCCAACCCAGAAATAGCCTCTGAAAAGGGAGACTTTAGTAACACTTTCAGCAAAAGTTTATTTTGCCTCTCTATCAGTGTCCTGTTGGAAAAATTCTTACAAATCCCACAGGGTGGGTCAACAGTTAAGTGAGGTGCACCTAAACAGAAAACACACAAAGAATGTGCATCTGAAGTAGGTAGTTTATGTCCACAATCATAACATCTTTTAAAACCAGTACTACCTTTTTTATCTGTCATGTTAAAGGAAAGGGAAATACCAACAATAATACAAAAACACAAAATTACTCGAAGGAAAGAAAGGAAAGGCTATCTACCAACTATGGTAATCAACTGATACATTACATTAGATAAAAAGGGTGAAAGTGACTAAAGAATTTTTAGAAAACTGAAAGAAAAGGGAGTCGCTAAATGTGATAAGGTAAGAGAGATCAGAAAATCAACTTTTCTGAGAGAAAAAGTCCTTATTTTGAAATAAAAGGACAAAAAAAGGTTTCACTTAGCTCAAGAGTAACAGCCTGACACAACTTGATGATGGCGCGGATAACAAAATCTGAGGTAACAGGGAGAGGGGGGTTATGGGTAAGAGATTGCTTAGCTCGAGAGTTTATCGCTGGTGCGAGCTTGGTATATGGCTGGCTTGGTTCAGATATCGGAACCGTAACCCATACGTAAGGAAGTGGACGAGGATTAACAATATCAGATCAACTTTTCTTGAGCACTCCAGTTATTCTATATGTAACATTAGTTGAACTGGTAAACAAATAAGTATTTCTCCCATTCTGTGACAAACAATTTTAATAAAAGTTATAAAGAGATAATACTGAGTTTCCTTGAAAGCCATGGGTAATGACAGACAACAGTGAATGTCTATGAAATGTGTTTATGCCAGGCTGAATGAAGAGCACCTTATTTTTTTCTCTTGTTTCTGGCATGTTTATCTGCAATGTATGTTCTCCTGTTAAAACACTTTTTTGTTTGTCCAGATGTAAAAGGATAGGGAAAAGTGCCAGTTCCCATGACAGGATGGCACCTCCTTCTTCTAAAATTACTGACAAGTATATAACAGAATTGGAGTGTAATGGGTAATGGAACATTTTCAAGACTTAACCGAGAATCAAGTCAAGAGGAAAATGATGTGGAGTGTTGTGACATAATCTGTTAATTGTGGTGATTGGTGTGGGGCTAGCTGGTTTATGACCTGTCTCCATAGCAGCAATGAAGTTATAAGACATTGGAAATGGCATAGGATGTTTGCTATGTAATTGTGGGAAAAAGAGAAATCAGAAAGAACATTTAGTGTTAAGAAAATTAGTGGGTGACTTGTTTGTGGAATTATCCTAGGTGTGAAAAATTAATTGTCTCGAGGCAGTATTTCTTTTGACAGCTAACTATGGAACTGGATATCTGGAATTATTTTTTCTGTATGTATCCTAGCTATGTTTAATAGGGGGTATATCACATAATCAAAATCCCAAAATATCGAACACCATAAGCTCGAACTTGAAATGTCGAAATGTGATATAATCGAAAGCTCAGAACAGGGAATTTTTTCCCAGGGAAAAATTTTGCTGTTCCGAGAAACACACACACAACACAAGCACATCAAAAAAAGTAATCCACATATATACACTTAAAATCCTACTTCTAACCCTACACTAAACCGTACATACACTACTATCTATCTATCCACTTACCTTAACCCAAACCCTAACCCTAAGGTCCGTAACTATCGCACACTCACCTTACCCGCTCCCTAACCCTAAGGTCCGTAACTATCGCACACTCACCTTAACTGCTCCCTAACCCTAAGGTCCCTATTGCACACTCAGCTTACCCGCTCTCTAACCCTAAGGTCCCTAACTATCACACACTCACTTACCTGCTCCCTAACCCTAAGGTCCCTAACTATCCCATTCCCACACTCACCTTAACCCAGTCCATTCGCACACTTACCTTAACCCAATTCGTAACCTTCGCACCACAGTGGAGAAAATAGCGAAGCACCAGAAACAGCCTATAGAATTCTTTCCCTAGGAAATAATTCGATGTTCTGCAGCTTCGCTAATTTCAGCGTTCGCTGTTTTGGGTTTGATATTATAACATTCAACATTTTACTACTTCAAGGTTATAATATAAACCCGTTTAATATACTTTCTTTTACTTTTCTTTATGTGCAGACCTTACATATATTTTACTTTGTTTTGCACTATTTTGGCATTGTTTAATTAAAATCCATTTATTTGCCTCTAAGCTGTTGTAACTGTTTATTTGTTACAATTATATTTATGCACTGATGCTTAGCTGAAAAGAGTGTAACCATTATTCACACTCTGGAACTGCAGTCTATAGGGAGCACATCTTCAAAAACTGCTTCATTAGATATTAATGGGCATGGTGAGAGCAGACAAGTAACTAGAAGCTTGTGGCTTTACCCAGGGTGGTGGCTGTACTACCAGCACCAAAAAGAAAACTGCGCGTGCGTGCGTGTGTGTGTGTGTGTGTGTGTGTGTGTGTGTGTGTGTGTGTGTGTGTGTTTGTGTGTGTGTGCGTGTGTGTATGTGTGTGTGTGTGTGTGTGTGTGTGTGTGTGTGTGTGTGTGTGTGTGTGTGTGAAAGGCAGTTACCATAGATAGAAAGGCACTGAGAAACTTTGATTCACAAAGTGAATGGTGTGGCTCTGTAAGTGAACAGTTTGTAGTCTAATGTGGGTGCAGAGTACAGGACCCATACCCGAGACAAAAGTGCATATTCCCTTTATGTGCTTGGTGTCAAGTTTGTGTTTTGATGCTTAATCTTTGAAGCAGACTATGTAACAGCAGCTTACATTTACTGGCAGTATTGTTGCAGCTTCCTCACATTAGTATGAATAGGAAAGTTATTCAACATACTTGTGATATACAACTTACATTTGTTATACAAGAGACACACAGACATGCAGCTGTGTTTCTGGATAGGCAAAGACATTAAACACACACACACACACACACACACACACACACACACACATGCACACACAATATTGATAGACCTGCAACCAAGGGAGGCACTAGGTTAGCCATAGTATGTTCCTTTACTGCTGAGTACCTACTCACACATGTGAAGGAGTTATTCAACAGAATATATATACATATCAAAATAATGCAGCCAAGTTGTAGTAGTATAGGCAACCATGAACCATAAAAATGCCAAATTCACATAAAATATATAAAAACAAAGTCCTTTATTCATGCACAGAGGTAAGTGCTTTCACAATTGCTTCATCAGACCATAAAAACCCTACATTATGCAATAACTTATCTACCCACCATGCAAATCATTTATGCAATAATTCAATAAAGAACTTAAAGGCAAAGTAAACACCTAAGCTTCATACTTTCCATACACTCTTGAAACTCAATATACATCTGTATAAAAGCATAAAATTGTCTACACACAGATCACTATATGCATAGAGATGCTAATAAAAATGCTTATAAGAGCAGATACTACAAGACTGAACCACTTATTAATCATAAAAATATCTACCTTATGCCTAGCGAATAAATACTATAAAAATGGTATCACTAAAAGCTACCCAGAAAATATAAACAGAACGTGTATGATATATGAAATTAGGAGGCATAATAAAATAACACACAATATGCTAAGGTTAAAATTCTATAACATATGCACCAACCATAAATAGGAACAAAAACAACAACTTAATAGTCGTGTATTAATATGAGTAACAACAATAATGGGTCTGAACAATACCCAAAGATAAAACATAATAAATGGCATAAATTCAAAAAGATGAGCATCATATTAAAAATGTCCAATAAGTATAAACAGATGTCTCAAATAGCAGCTTATCATACGAGCAAGGCATAAGTAAGATAACCAAGGCTATAAACATATGAATAGATAAAGTCTATAAACATAGCCACAAAACATGGTAATGTAAATATATATACACACATAACCAAAATCCATTAAAATATGATTCCTTTACTTAACAACCATTCTTCTGGACTTCAAGATGGGTTTGAGGGAGGCTCTTTCATTAAGGCCTCTCCCTCTATCTGCTCTAAGTCTCAAAATTCAATTCATTTCCCTCCTCTCAGTGCCATTCCTTATATCACCCTCCCGGTTAATTGGTGTGACCATATCTATAACCATAAAATGGAATGTATGCTCCTTCCCCATAGCTGAAACATGTTTGGCTAAAGCATTATTAGGTGGATTTATCCTAACAGCATACAGATGTTCCCTTATTCTATTATGGAACATCCTATTCATTTTCTCAGTATAGAATGAGGCACATAATTTACACTCCACCAGATAAACAACATGCGAAAAATTGCAGTTGGCTGACACTTTGAACCTAAATTCCTGTTCAGTATCAGGATGTAAAAAAAGGCCACTGGAATTCAGGAAACCGCACAAATTGCACTGCCTACATGGTGTGGTACCCATGGTCTCTCCTACTCCACATCTGTCAACTGATTGGCATAAAACCCTTTTCAAATTAGGCTTATTCTTAAACCTGAATCATGGTCTGTCACCCACAATAGCCCTAATCTCTGGAATGGTCGTAAGAACTCGCCAATAGTTATTGATAATATCATATATAGCCCTGTTATCAGTGGTGAAGAACATGGAAATTCTCATACCAGTGGGTCTACAATCTTGCATACTCTCACCCTCTACTGGATCTGAGAAGTAGGGTGCAGCTCTACCTCTTCTGAGTGAGTCTATTCCTGAGAGACCTTCATTGATCTCTTCATAGCTGTAGCCTCGGTTGGATAACCTGTCTCTAAAGACAGCCAATTCCTGCCTATAACCAGGGTCTGTAGCATTCAGGTGAGAGATCCTCATCCCTTGCCCCTTAATTATATTTCTAAAGATATAGTGTGGGTGCATGCTTTGTCTATGCAAGAGGGTGATCCTGTAGTATTTCTTCTTATACACCTTTGTATTGATCGCACCACAAGCTAATTTTTCCACATATACATCCAGATACTCTATCTTGGTTGGAGAGAAGGTCAAAGAAAACTTCAAAATCAGTCAAGTTATTCATCTGGGTCGCAAACATCATCAACTCATCTGAACCACCTTTCCAGATAAAAAAGACGTCGTCCACAAAACGATGATAGAAAAGGACATGTCTACTAAAACTATCCATCAAAAACAACACATCTTCTTCCCAAAGGGCCATAAACATGTCGGCCTAGCTATTGACACAGGAAGTGCCCATAGCCACACCATCATGCTGTAAATATATCTCCTGATTGAAGAGAAAGACATTGTTCTCAAGCATGACTTCTAAAAATAGGCAGATTAAATCCACTTATCTATCATTGTAATCACTGTGTTTAAGTAAATATTTCTTGATGGATAGCACACCCAATTAATTTGGAATGATGGCAAACAAGGACTGTACATCTAGGGTGACAAAGAGGATGTCTATCCCTATCCTCAGAGTGCTAGTGAAGCCATATAGGTCAAGAAGAAATTGCCTTGTATCTTTGAAAACCACAGTATTCAACTCCAATATAGGTTGGAGGAACTTCTCTACATAAAGAGAGAAGGGCTCCATGCACCACCCCCTCCACGACACTAAAGGTCTCATGGGGGGGTTTCTTCCATCCTTATGGATCTTAGGTAGACCCTGTGTGATGGGTATCATAGGACATTCTGTCTCTAAAGATTTCCCCAAACTACTGGTAATGATGGAACTCTTAACCAAGTCTTCCACCATCATAGAAATCCTGTATTTGATGGTGTCCACATTATTACTACTGATGACACTATAATACCCATGGTCACCTAACATATCATCCATAGCAATCTGATAGCTCTCCCCATCCATAAGAACCACAGGTCCACCCTTGTCAGCAGGTCTTATAACAATGGAGTTATCATTCTGTAACCTTGTCAAAGCATTCCTCTCTTTAAAGCACAGATTATACCTATTCTTTGTCCTCCGTTCAGCCCTATGGTCATTAGACATAATGTGCAAATCATCCTTAACCAATTTATAAAATGCCTCAACTAATGGGTGGTTGGTTGGCATATACAGACTAGGTTTCTTAAAAACATGGCCACATTCTGAATTAATGTCACCAAATTCATATCTGAGCATAACATTCCTATTAAACATCTCCACATCTGTTAATATATCTGTTAAATTACTTTGTTTAGTTTGGAATAAAATTTAATCCCTTATTCAGAACATTAAATTCATCAGCATCTATCTTCCTATGTGAAATGTTCCACACTAGACAGTCCCTACTTGATTCCACATTTTTTGAGAGACTGATTTGATTGTCTCTCTGCTGAAAATTTGCGTTTCTGTCTCAGTCATCTGACAGAACTGTCTCTCACTGCCCCTTTCTCAACTGAAATGGGAAAAAGGAGTTGATGAAAACCTGTGGCCATAGATTGTCTGTTATCTATAGCTGTGTTCGCCATTGAAGCTCGACCCAACTTAGGTCGTACCACAGACTGATAAACATTCTTACTGTCCAAGGAGTTACAAGGCATAGCAATCTGTGAGGACAATGACTGCCTTCCAGCCTCCAATGTTCCAGGGCTGACAGAATCTGTAGGTACAACAGACACTCCTATTCTAGTACCAACAGGATCAGCGTTACTAGAGCCTTCATTTAAATTACCATTTCCATTCACAGTCGATGTATTATTAATAGTGTCACTAGAATCACAAATACTGTGAAATGGTTAATTCCTAGTGTTACTGTGCGGTGCTGCACCTCCTGGCTCCATCTGCCTCTTGCTCAGATATGCATTTGCTAACATTAATTCAGAATGTGGCCATGTTTTTAAGAAACCTAGTCTGCATATGCCAACCAATCACCCATTAGTTGAGGCATTTTATAAATTGGTTAAGGATGATTTGCACATTATGTCTAATGACCATAGGGCTGAACGGAGGACAAAGAATAGGTATAATCTGTGCTTTAAAGAGAGGAATGCTTTGGCAGGGTTACAGAATGATAACTCCATTGTTATAAGACCTGCTGACAAGGGTGGACCTGTGGTTCTTATGGATGGGGAGAGCTATCAGATTGCTATGGATGATATGTTAGGTGACCATAGGTATTATAGTGTCATCAGTAGTAATAATGTGGACACCATCAAATACAGGATTTCTATAATAGTGGAAGACTTGGTTAAGAGTTCCATCATTACCAGTAGTTTGGGGAAATCTTTAGAGACAGAATGTCCTATGATACCCATCATACAGGGTCTACCTAAGATCCATAAGGATGGAAGAAACCCCCCCATGAGACCTTTAGTGTCGTGGAGGGGGTGGTGCATGGAGCCCTTCTCTCTTTATGTAGAGAAGTTCCTCCAACCTATATTGGAGTTGAATACTGTGGTCCTCAAAGATACGTGACAATTTCTTCTTGACATATATGGCTTCACTAGCACTCTGAAGATAGGGATAGACATCCTCTTTGTCACCCTAGATGTACAGTCCTTGTTTACCACCATTCCGAATGAATTGGGTGTGCTATCCATCAAGAAATATTTACTTAAACACAGTGATTACAATGATAGACAGGTGGATTTAATCTGCCTAGTTTTAGAAGTCATACTTGAGAACAATGTCTTTCTCTTCAATCAGGAGATATATTTACAGCGTGTTGGCTTTTCTATGGGCACTTCCTGTACCGATAGCTACGCCAACATGTTTATGGCCCTTTGGGAAGAAGATGTGTTGTTTTTGATGGATAGTTTTAGGAGACGTCCTTTTCTATCGTTGTTTTGTGGACATCTTTTTTATCTGGAAAGGCGGTTCAGATGAGCTGATAATGTTTGTGACCCAGATGAATAACTTGACTGATTATTTGAAGTTTTCTTTGACCTTGTCTCCAACCAAGATAGAGTATCTGGATGTATATGTGGAAAAATGAGCTTGTGGTGTGATCAATACAAAGGTGTATAGGAAGAAATACTACAGGATCACCCTCTTGCATAGACAAAGCATGCACCCACACTATATCTTTAGAAATATAATTAAGGGGCAAGGGATGAGGATCTCTCACTTGAATGTTATAGATCCTGGTTATAGGCAGGATCTGGCTGTCTTTAGAGATAGGTTATCTAACCATGGCTACAGCTATGAAGAGATCAATGAAGGTCTCTCAGGAATTGATCTACTCAGAACAGGTAGAGCCGCACCCTACTTCTAAGATCCAGTAGAAGGTGAGAATATGCAAGATTGTAGACTCACTGGTGTGAGAATTCCCATGTTCTTCACTGATAACAGGGCTATATATGATATTATCAATAAGCATTGGCGAGTTCTTATGACCAACCCAGAGATTAGGGCTATTGTGGGTGACAGACCACGATTCAGGTTTAAGAATAAACCTAATTTGAAAAGGATTTTATGCCAATCAGTTGACAGATGTGGAGTAGGAGAGACCATGGGTACTGTACCATGTGGGCAGTGCAATTTTTGCATTTTCCTGAATTCCAGTGGCCTCTTTTTACATCCTGATACTGAACAGGAATTTAGGTTCAAAGTGTAAGCCAATTGCAATACTTTGCATGTTGTCTATCTGGCAGAGTGTAAATTATGTGCCTCATTCTATATTGGGAAAACAAATAGGATGTTCCATAATAGAATAAGGGAACATCTGTATTCTATTAGGATAAATTCACCTAATAATGCTTTAGCCAAACATGTTTCAGCTATGGGGAAGGAGCATACATTCCATTTTATGGTTATATATATGATCACACTGATTAACCGGGAGGGTGATATAAGGAATGGCACTGAGAGGAGGGAAATGAATTGAATTTTGAGACTTAGAGGAGATAGAGGGAGAGGCCTTAATGAAAGAGCCTCCCTCAAACCCGTCTTGAAGTCCAGAAGAATGGTTGTTAAGTAAAGGTATCATATTTTAATGGATTTTGGTTATGTGTGTATATATATTTACATTACCATGTTTTGTGGCTATGTTTATAGACTTTATCTATTCATATGTTTATAGCATTGGTTATCTTACTTATTCCTTGCTCGTATGATAAGCTGCTATTTGAGACATCTGTTTATACTTATTGGACATTTTTAATATGATGCTCATCTTTTTGACTTTATGCCATTTATTATGTTTTATCTTTGGGTATTGTTCAGACCCATTATTGTTGTTACTCATATTAATACACGACTATTAAGTTGTTTTTGTTCCTGTTTATGGTTGGTGCATATGTTATAGAATTTTAGCCTTAGCATATTGTGTGTTTTTTCTGATTATTTTATTATGTCTCCTAATTTCATATATCATACACGTTCTGTTTATATTTTCTGAGTAGCTTTTAGTGATACCATTTTATAGTATTTATTAGCTAGGCATAAGGTAGATATTTTTATGATTAGTTAGTGGTTCAGTCTAGTAGTATCTGCTCTTATAAGCATTTTTATTAGCGTCTCTATGCATATAGTGATATGTGTGTAGACAATTTTATGCTTTTATACAAATGTATATTAAGTTTCAAGAGTGTATGAAAAGTATGAATCTTAGGTGTTTACTTTGCCTTTAAGTTCTTTATTGAATTATTGCATAAGCGATTTGCATGGTAGGTATATAAGGTATTGCATAATGTAGTCTTTTTATGGTCTGATCAAGCAATTGTGAAAGCACTTACCTCTGTGCATGAATAAAGGACTTGGTTTTTATATTTTTTATGTGAATTTGGCATTCTTATGGTTCATGGTTGCCTATGCTACTACAACTTGGCTGCATTATTTTGCTACTACTTCGTTGGTAGCAAGGCATTTGCTCTGTTTGGTGTTCTTTGCTTCGTTTTCTATAGACATATCAGTTTTACAGACACATCCAGGCTGCAGCTATGACAAGCTGCACCACAAGACATGTATATCCACATAGATTATTCACATAATTTGTATTTAACAGTATGTGCACCATGATTTGGAAAAATGACTTGCATGTTCCAGAACTGCTACAGGTTTGTTATCTTTATGGTTTCATATGTTCCTTTGACAGTGGCTCCATAACAATAGGCCTGGATATGCCTGCTGTGAATGGATAATCTATGACTGATTCTGATGCCACAATGCAAACAGGAGAATATGATAAAACAGTGACAGTGCCAGCATACACACACCTGCATATATGGTGACAGTGGAGCAGCAGGCTGACTCTCCAGCATCACTTGTGTTTCCAGGTAGACATTATGTCCATGTTAGTCCCACCTGCACTATAAAGTACAAACCAGAGATAACATCTGTGAGTCTTGCCAATTGAAGATGCATGCACCAGCCATAAGGGAGAGACATTTAAGTGGCCATCTCTGCTATGAATCTAGGTCTTTCTTTGACCTGGTTGCTACACACAGCATCAATCAGTGGAGATGTAAGTCAATTCAGTCAAACAAGCTCAGACAGACACTGTGCACATCATGGCAGAAAGGTTTATTGTCCTACATGGCCTGTATGATGTAGTGCAACCACTGAAGGAACTATGAGATGACCTGAATTTCATACAAATAGATTGACCCTCAGCACACATGCTGCAATGGTGGCCCAATTGGCACCCATTAGTACATCAATGAGGATACTATCAAAATGATCACAATGGTCATGCAAGTGTTCAGATGTGGAGCACATGGTGTCAGACCAGTCTTACATAGATGGCCCACACTGTTCCAGAGATGCAATGTTGTCATCCCTGGTCATGGCTGCCACCAGGACTAAGCATGGGCTATTTCATGGTAATATCCAATGCTCATCTGGCTCCACATCATGGACAACATAAAGGCCAGATTGAAAACAGCCCTGACACCTAGGAACAAAGTCCAGGCTATAAACCCATTTGCTCTTCCTGTTCTAACTTACAGTTTTGGGGTGATCGACTGGCTCTAAAACGTATTTGATCATCTGGACAGGAAAACAAGAATAATGTTTCATGCTTATCAAATGTTTATAAGACTCACCCCAGGATTCATGAAGCTTGCGCCAGGCACAGGCATAGCATAGACGTTCTAATGCCAAATATGGCTGCCGAGCGATTTAGGTATGATCCGATTCCACGTGCACTACCAGCGTACACCAGAGCTGCGCAGCTCTTGGTGCATGTATGCTAATCACCCCATGTGCAGTAGTGCAGCATGCAAATGAAGGTACATAGCAATTCATGAAGTGGTGCAGGCATAGCGTAAGCATACAGAAATGTAAACCAAAAAAACGGTTTACATTTTTTCAAACAGAACATCGGAGCCATGAAAGCAGACCAAACTTACATATTACAAAGTTAACATATGCCAATTGCTAAATATACAGCCAATGGCATAAAAAAACACGCACAACACATAAAAAATAACATTTAATGTCATGGCCACACTAACGCAAAGTACAACTGCAGGGCATATGTGCGCAAACGGGAACACAAGGAAAATATATATAGATGCCATAAAACTGCAATGTAACACAAATTATGATTTCACCATAATAGTCAATGGTATGCATGCTACACCACAACCAAGGCGCAAGGGTTGCTAAGGGTCTGTGGCAGCGTTCGGCCCGGTAACTATGAATTAGTAGTCAGTGCCATGCAAATGAGGCAAGTAATACTGAATCACAAACGCCTTGTCGGTGTAAGGCTGTACCACACGGCATAGCAGTATAACACTGAGGAGTGTCCTGGAGGTATACATGAAATCAGGAGGGAGGTGTGCCACCATAGCAATAAGCACATTGGAGCATCACTAATCCGGGTTGCCCATTGATAAGCAAAGTTGCAGGATAGGGGTGTGGATGTAGCCATAGCTTTGCTTAGCTGAGAGCATACAAGGTGATTGACAGCACATGTGTACGTGGATGACAACGTGCTCGAAACCTGGTAAATGGCTGCGTGCGGTGCACACCACAGCTGAAACAGGAAGGTTACGGGAAGATAATAAGGAAATGCCACAGCAGGGTAATTGGAGTACAACTGAGTAATTAACACCTATTAACTCACAGTGGGCCATTGACGGTAGCTAACAAGGCTGCTAGCAGCAACCTGCAGAACAGGAAAGGGGAGGTACCGGATTGCAAAGAAAAGAGAACTGTCACAGCAGAGCAAAGCAAACCTGCAGTAGATTGGCTATAGAACACATTTCGCAACACAATCCTGGGGTGGGAAAGTACAAAACAAGAAAGCAGGCTGCTGGATGCATGCCTGACAATGGAAGGGGAATTGGTTTGAAAAATGAAGGCAAGGGCAAGAAATGATCCACGGCAGCCAAGTGTAATTCAACACCAATGGCCCCACAATAGCAGTACCTGCAGTAAAACCCATAAGTAAGATACCCTGCAGCTTGAATTGTATATACACACCCTATGAAATCATCAGCTTCCAAAGCACAATAGTATAAAGTGTGAAGGCACCTCACACACACTTGTGTATTCCCAAACACTGCACCATCGGTGTAAACAGATGGGGAACTTTTACATTGTACATGTTGGGAGCTTCCATAGCTTTGATTCATCAGCATGTGTTGGAGACTTAAGGTGGTGGGGAGGATGATGCTGACAACCACCTCAGGCACCGGAGGAGAAGAAGAGTGTTCAGACCAAGGGTAACCTACCAGGGGCTAGATGATCTGGAGACAGTAGAGTGTTACAGGGTGGACAGGGACATCATATAGCAAATCATTGAGTTGTGCCGGCCACGCCTCAGAGCCAGAAACAACAGAGGGGAACCCATCCCAGTGGACATGAAGGTATGTGCAAGCTTGAGAATACTAGCCACAGGTACCTTTCAAAGGCCAACTGGAGATATCATGGGGATCTCACATGCATCAGCATCCAGGGTACTCCACCAGTTCCTGGATGCCATGTTACCACATGCCAAGGAGCATATATACTTCCCCCAAACTCAGGAGAAGTTGGCCAGCAATATGCGCCTCTTCCACTGTGTGGCAGACTACCCGGAGGTACTGTGTGCAATAGACTGCACACACATACACATCAAGTCACCACCCGGTGAGCATAGTAGGTGCTACATAAACCACAAGGGATATCACTCCATCAACTGCCAGGCCGTGTGCAATGCCCAGGGCATTATAATGGATGTGTGTGCTGGCAGCCCTGGAAACTACCATGACTCCCACATCTGGCATGCCTCACAGCTGTACCAGGTATTTGTCACGGGGGACATCCCATATGGCCACCTTGTGGGGGATGCTGGCTATGCACTGGAGCCGTGGATGATGACTCCCATCAGAAATGCACACACACCCATGCAGGAACGCCATAATGAGGCACACGCACAAACCAGAATCATCATAAAGCATGTGTTGGGATGCTGAAATCACAGTTCCATTGCTTGGACATATCTGGTGGAGCCTTGCAGTACTCTCCAGGCACGTGTGCCCACAGCTTCATAGTATGTGTCATGCTACATAACATGATCCTGCAGAAACAGCTGTAGCAGGGACATAATGGTGAAGGCCCTCACAGCCCACCACAATTGCCAAGGGCACCACAGGCACAGAGGGATTCAGACCACAAACACCCTGTGCCAACCCCAGTAGGCAGACGGAGGCATGCCCAGTATGCCCATGCTTTGGCAAAGAGGGAACGTATAGCACATACACTGACAGTGTAGGCCCCTACGCACTGACACACTTCTCCACCTGCACACACAGTAAAAAGGATGGCACACACACACATGACCACCTGTAAATTGTCATGTATAGTTGGTCTACTGTGTGCATCCTACATAGGTAGCCCTCAACTATTGCACACACAACTGCTATTGGCACAAGGTAAGTCAATACCTGAACAGTAAATTAAGCTAACAGCATATGTTGATACTGTATGTATAGGTTCCTAGGTACATCGGTAGGTACATGCCTAACTGTCAGAGGCCATTCATAAGCCTAGCCAAAATGGGTCTGCTGTTGCCACCCCATTGATTAACTAACTGTCCCTCTGTGGAGCAGAGCCAACTGTGGGATCCCTGGGGTGTAAGCACTGTTCCCCACCCACTCTGCAAGGATTTCCTGGTGTGTTAATGAGGGGCTCCATATAATGTAATCAGGGATGTAGTTCCAAAGCATGAGGAGTACCCATGACAGGTATCTGTCACCCCAGAATTCTCCAGTTATGATTGTGGCAAGGTGTAGCACATTACAGTGTGTGGCTCACTGTGACATGGATTCCCCTAGCTGGAGCATATCCATTAAGCATCACTTGGACAGACCATTAACATGTATCATCCATATGTACACCAACTGAGTTACACATCTGTTTGCAGTATGGAGGAACAGCCATAGTACACTCTACATACTAAACACCACAATACTTGTACATATCCCAGATGCCTCAGTGGTAAAGCCACTGACTGTCTCGTTCGTGGTCCTGTTTCCACGACCTGCAAGGGCTGTAATGTAATTCTGATGTCCCAAATAATGGATGTTGGATAAAGGTCATTAGAGCATGTTTAAGCAAATGTTAGCGGGTTTTTTGTGCCGGTAAGTGCCGGTAAGCGGTGTTTAAACATAACTACATGGATATGCACAACACAGGTCTAACCTTTGCTGAATATCGCACAGATCACGGGCAAAGCTGCCCAGAACCGCTGACATGTGCATTATTTACCCTTGTACTAATAGTGCCTGCTCTGAGAGGTAAAATGACCACTGCCAGGAGTAGAACACACAACCATGTACACAATCTTCGTAATAACCTACCACTATGCTACCTGAGATGTACCAACAGCAGGTGTGTATTGTGACAGGTTAAAACATAAAATGGCAGAGTTCAGGAAATAGTATACACCGCCATGTACCCAATGAAAGGTGTATTCTCTCTCTCTCTCTATCACTCTCTTTCTCTCTGTGTGTATATATATATATATATATATATATATATATATATATATATATAATATAGAGAGAAAGGGTGATAGAGAGATATATGTCAATATATATGGATATATATATATATATATATATATATATATATATATATATCTAATATAGAGAGAGAAAGAGTGATAGAGAGATATATGTTGATATATATGGATATACATATATATGCAAATATATAGATAGGTTAACAATATCTACACAACCACGGAGGTACATATAAATAGGATACTACCAAATACCGAATGCTTTACATACCGACGCACATAATCACGAGGATTAAAGACTGAAAGATCACAGTACCGGAACACCAGAACCACGAGTACTATTATCACAATGTTAAGGGACATTTAGTTAGTGCTTCTGGTGCTGCAGTTCAGGTAGGTACTGTGTATAAGTGTGTTTCTGATTGCTGTTGTGTGTGTAAGTGTGTGTTCTGAGTGTGGTGTGTGTTTGCGGGAATGTAATGTATGTGTGTGTGGGTTTGCTTCGTGTGTCTGTTTGTGCTATCTCAGAGGTAGATTATTAAAGTAGGTGTGGTGTGGAGGGTGCAGCCGCCACATGGGGGGTGTATGGGGGCATGGCCACCTGGCTATACATAGTTTAGGATGGTTTGTTTGGATGTGATGGGTAGCAGTGTGTCTGTGTGTGCATGTGTGTGCTCTGTGTTTGTGTTAGTTCCGGGAGTTTGACTGTCGTGAGTTTGAGTGTTCGGTATTGTGGGGTTTGGGAGTCTGGAAATGGTAATGTGGTTGTTGGAAGGGTGTGCATTCCTGAATCCATGGGTATGCCGTATACAGCGGTTGAAGTCTTCAGATATGTGCATAACATGGACCATAACAATCACACATTCCGCCATGACCGAACGTTATGAACAAAGGATATGGAGAGCATATATGTCTATACACTATTACAAATATGTGCTATGGACATGAGCCAAAGATAGGGTTACCACCTGTCGCACCTTGCATGGATCAGTCCCCCTATATGTGGTAGTGTTCTGACCAAAATGAGTACAAATACTAATGTCCTACAATCTTGAGATATTTGGCATGTTCCATATTTAATGCAATTGTTGCATAAAATAGTCATCTGTATCTAAAATACCTACATGTAACAAGAAACAGGATAAGCAAGTAAACTGCTACAAGAATATAAGCTTTATATAGGCATATATGTAAAGTTCTATACTTTGTACTGACCATGGGTATGTGTCAGCCTCTAAAATCTGATGTGTGTCCTGCAAATGTCCCACTATGGCCATTTGAAAAGGTGGCAACCCAAGCCTAAGAGGTTCAGTCACCAACACAACTCCAATGAGTGCAAATAAATGTGACAGAAATACACAAGACAGCTTTCATGTAGCAACATTTCATTACATACCAATGTATTTCTGAAGGGATTGAAGGACCAACATCACCTGCATGCTATACAGGAACCAATTAACAATGGCTTAATGAATCAGCCTGCAATTACCATAGTATTAGTCTACTAAAGGATAGGTCTTCAAATAAAGAAGGAGCCCTCACACACATATCAAATATGTATAAATTCAGTTCTTACATACCTGCATCTGCTATGTATACCCACCTACATCTCCCCCACACCTGAAACAATTGCAATACAGACTGTAATAACATCACAAACATCCACTCACTCTATGACATCTGCAGACGTCTTAACATACCTTGTCAGAGACACACTATAATGGCCCTATGTGAAATCGTTGCTGTTGTACAATGGAACAGACGCCGATGTTACAGGGTTTGGTTGCAATAATCCCATATCAGACGGCTGATATACTCACATGTAGAACTACATCCTCTAGCCATTACACACAATCCATGGGGGCCATGAAGTTAATATATCTCTGTGTGTCTCCATATAGCTGTTGCAATTCATCACAAACAACACATCCAGGGCATCTTCCTCGAAGGTAGGGCAAAGGGACAACGCCCAAGTGGAGTATTCAGTTATACCCCACTGTTGCCATGTTATTGGCTAATGGAATAGCTGCACAGCAGATATGCATGTAATCATCTACTCCAGAACACCAATTGGTGGCAGGATACCACATGTTATTGATATCTAAGTATAAAAGGATGGCTTGTCATACATTCAAACCATATGTACATACCAGGAAAACGTTACAACAGAAAATGAATAAGACTTATATTACCGTCAACTCGGGATACTAATAAGGCATGTAGAACACTCAGTATGTCAGTGTATGTAGTACCTGTTCTGTAATAATTAAACAATACGCAATGCATATAGTGGGAAAAGGTATTATGTAGTGATGTATTGTTGAGCATAGTAACGCTCATAGAAATTGTGTGTACTGCTGTAGGCCACAAAGTAAACACCTCATACACCACAAGGGATGCTATATAAGGACTTTGAACACAACAATTCCACTCCAGCCGCTGTCAGTGGCAGGGTTGGTCCAACAAGTATGCGCCATAACAGAGGATAGTATATGTTGATAACAGTAGGCATATGTATGAGCGTATAACTGAGAATAGCATGTCTAAGTTGGTTCTGCTGTGCACTTATGACTTGCATTTTGGGATATTGTTGCAAAAATGTGAAATGTACAGTATTGTAGGTAGATATGTCTAACATTTTACATAGCATTACTGTTATGTTATGCAACCATCAGGTATGTCTGTTGGCATGTGCAATATACAATAACAGGATACATATGACTTGTAGTCACCAGACAGTATATCAGCATGATAGCTAATTGAAATGGAAGATCTAGTCAATTATCCATGCACAAAGGACATGTAATAGCTTCATAGGGTCATAGTTAGGTACTATGCTGTCTGGCCAAGGCCATTTGTAAGCCTAGCTACAGTGTTTTCACTTGCAGCACCTCCCTAGGTTAGTCTCCTGTGCCTGTGAACAGCAGAGCCATTCATTTCCTATGCTTCTGTACAGCAGAGTCACTGCAGTGATCCCTGGTGTACATGTCTGTCTCCCATCCACCCATTGAGGTATCTCTTGAAGAGTGCTAGTGAGGGTCCCTGCCTGATGTACATAGGAATCATGTTCCAAAGCATGGTGAGTGACCGGGTCAGGAATGTATCCCTCCGGCACATCCTAGTCATTGTTGCATTTAGGTACATATCCCAGAGCATGTGGATCTAAGGGGCTTTTGCTTATGTGGAACATATCCATCAATACTGTTTTGGACATGGGCCTTGTATGTTCAGCAGAGATCACCTCTGAGTATTCGGTATGCAAACGAGTACAGTTGGGGTTTCTGTAGTTGGGCTGCATACATCATCCTTTGGAGGTCAGTATTCCTCTCAGTGTGGTAATGTTGTGGTATTTAAAGCTGTTGCTGTCATCTCATAAGGTACATGCCAAATGGGGTGTTGTACCCTTTAATGTGTTTTATAAGTCATGAGTAGAGAGGCACAATGGCTGCCTTTGTTCTGGCTACAAACCCATTAGAAATTGGGGGGGCCACGTAGAAGGATATCCACACCACCTTAGCAATATGGTTATCAAAGGAGTGAATGCTATCTACTTGGGTTCTAAGATCCCTTATTACATCTTATGTATGTAGGGGACTACCACCTATGTGATAGTCTGCGGGTGATTGGTGTAATCCAAAGGGGATGTATATGCACCTTGTGGCATGCAGCTTGAGGCCATGTTATTGACACCAGGTATCCATCCCAGTGACACCCTTATGGAGGGTGTCTGTATCAGCTGGGGAATCAATCATGGCCCCTAGTTTGCAGTCATCTGCAAACCTTTTCAGGGTAAGTCCTCCTGTGCTAGCCTGTACCTCAGAGAAGCATATACCGAACGTGAGGGGCCCTATGACCGAGGTCTGGGGGACACCAATTGTAACTGACTTACAGTAGGACCTAGGGTATGCTAATCTCACTGTGTGGGTTCTGTCCATGAGCCACTTTGCATAACATCTCGTGATATAGGGGTTAATGTGCAGGTGGATGTGTATGTTGACAATAACAGAATGGGGAACGGTGTTGAAAGCCTTTGAGAGGTTAAGGTAGGCTGTGTGGACCTCCTTACCCTCATCTACTGCCTTGGTAGCTGTCTCAAATGACTACACCAGGTTTAGGAGGCATGGTCTGGCCCTAACAAATCCAAACTGGGTGGGATCAAAGGTTTGGAGGCCACCAATGTCTCTGTGAATGAGATCCATGATGATGTGCTCCATAGCCTTGCAGAACAGTCTAGTCAGGCGTATAGGGCAATAGTTCCCCTGGTCCTTTGTGGCACCACCTTTGTGGAGTGTGATAACTGTTGCTGTGTGACATTCAGGGGTCACAATGCGTGAAGCAAGGCTATTAGTGACAATGGTGCCCAAGTGGGGAGCCATTTCATTCTGAAGTTCATGGAAATCACAGCCTGGGATGTTGTATGGTCACATGGATGCGGTATTCCTGGCTTTAGAGAGTGCAACTTTGAACTGCGTAGTTGTGATTGCAGGGACTCTGCATCATTCTTGTATAGATATGGGCCCTTTAGGGTGTGAGAGGGGTCTAAAGTTAGCACTGAACCTATCTGCCAGGATGTTGCCAATATCAGTTGGTTCTGTAATGTTCATGCCTTACTGCTGTATGTCAGAGCAGATGTGGGTATTGCCATCGAGAGTAGTGACATACCTCTAGAACACTTTGTGGTAGAACTTGGAATTAGTCACGGTTATGTTTACATAGCTAGCTTTGGAGGATGTGATAAGAGATCTCAGATTCTTACTGAGGTTGACCAGGGTGCTCCTCCACTCAGGGGATTATACTCTACTTTGCAACAGTCTCCTCCTTCTGTTGTTTATTATGTCCATGGCAGTGGACCACCAGAGTGGCCTCCATTTTTTTGGTGGGTACCATTATAGTTCTGTTTGGGATAGCATGATCCATACAGTCGGGTAAGTGCTAATTAAGTGCAGTTGTGTATGATTCCGCGGTTGTAACTGTATTGCCCATCTGCATGGGTGTCATGACGTTTACTACTGCTGTCATAAGAAGCCCGAAGTTGGCTTTGTAGAAATATTGTACTGTGTTTTCCATAAAGGGTGTGATGCCGAGATGTGGATAACAAGGGTGATTAGCGTACATTCGGATCTGACCAACGAGGAGATAACCCCAGGTGTGGAACACCAGTCACACATGTTGGTAATGACCAGGTCTAGGATATTGTTGGTCCTGGTGGTGGTGTGGATAGGTTGATCCAGGCGATTGGAAGTTATGAATCCCAGAAAGCATTGGCCTAATGTGTCGGTACATGAATAGGTATCCCAGTTAAAGGTGGGGTAGTGTCAGTCGCACATCAGTAGTGTGTCTGTTTGAACCCTACTTTCCAGTACACCAAGAAGTGAGGACCGTTAACTGTGGGGTATGGTGGGGGATCTGTAGCAAGCTACAATTTGTATAGCAGTAATGGCCAGAGTTGGTTGCACTTGGATAACCTCTGATGCATTGTGCTAAGCAACCAGCCTGGAGGTGTGGATAGCCTTAGGAAATATGGACACACCTCTGCCGTGGGTGTTCCGGTCCTGGTTACATGACTGAAAGGTGTGGTATGAGTAATAGCCTGGTAGTGCAGGGTTGCTCTCAGGAACCTAGAAGCAGGTCCCAGTTACTGCACAGATATCGAAGTGGTCCATTACAAGGAGTGCCTCGGGTGAGTGCATTTGAGATGAAGACGTCAAGCACCGAGTAGCATTACCCTCAGGTTTTGCTTGTCTGTTCCTTTTATGGTGGTGAATATGTTACTTAAACTGTGCCTAAAACAGGCACTATAGGAGCAGCAAGAGCCTTAGCCATTATCCAGAATCCCAGGGCCGACAGGTGTAGGCCATCTGTGCCAAAGCATCGTGTTCTGTCGACATGTCATTCAAAGCAGACAGATACTGGATACCCTTGGAATGACACCAGAAGCATAGCCAATTGTTGAAGTAAGTCATTTTGTCCTTGTACTGCGTTATCAGCCTGGACGATGGCAGAATGCTACTCAGGGCTAGGGTGATACCTGCCTGGGCTACAAGATCAGAGAGCTATTCCATGTCTCTTTACATGTAGTCCAGGAAGGTACATCTCATGGCATTCACACTAACATGAAGAATGACACAGTCATATTGTACCTGTTGAGGAGTGACCTGTGTGCATAGGTTATGTTGCAGATCCTGTTACCCGACAGGCAGCTGACAGTAACTATCACCTTGTGTAGCCTGCTGAGTGGGACATCAGTGTGAACGCCTATAGAGTCACCTATGACTAGTGTGTTGGGTACGTTATATCGCCCTATTGGCTGTGGTTGATGGGCACACTGAGTCTGTGGGCTATAAGTAATTGGTGTTGTGTTGGGGGATGGGGCTGCCTGCATTTCTGCTTTGGGGTTCTCTGTTGCCTAGACAGAGTAGTATTGAGAGGTTCTGCAAATGTTGTAGTCTTACTATGTGTGGCCTGCGGTGGTGGAGATCTAGTGAGACTATGTGATGAGTGTGGTGTGGTGCAAACGTTTAACATCCCCACATGATTGTCAGGTTCAGTCTGGGTTGGAGAGAGCTTTACCTCCAGCATGGCTAGATATGTGCATCTCCCACAGGTTGTAGTGTTGTATGTTAGGAGGGGAGTATTGACTGTGTACACGAGACAATTTCTATATTGCCTCATGATGCTCATATTCATCATATAGACAGGCGATAACACTGGGAATTGACACTTGGACATGCCTGAATATTTAACTATTTCCCACTAGATATGTGAGGAAAGTGTGTACAAGAGCTGTTTTACTCTAAGCAAGAGGGAAATGTAAGTACAAACAGTGTTTACCTGTAGGTAATGAGTAGGATTGAGTGCTATAGTAATTAGTAGCTCATGTAGTGCTTACATGTTCTGAACAAGTGCTGAGCATGAATAAGCAATACAGATAGGGTGTTGGATAATATAAACACACTGCTCCCTCCAACAGGTACACAATCACATATCCATGTACACTACGGAGCCCATGTAACCATAATTATGATGGTACAAGGTGCACTCAGGCTGCATGGGACCTGTCCACATCCCTGGTTGTATCATACACATATGGCAAAACAGTTTGCTCTACACATACACATCATGCAAAACATAGCTTCATGTCAGTCTGTGAAAACACTAATGGTGTACACCAACAGTTGTCACAACCCACAAAGTGGAGACACCACTCATAATGGGAGGCACTGCACTACTACCCTGCTGAGTCTGGTCTGAAAGTCCATGAACCTTAATCAAAGTATATCTTGTTAGCAGTACAGATGTAGATAACAGTACAGATGATTTCGCACTGCATATCATACCTGTGACAGATCATAGGACATCATCACCCATACTGTGTTCCACCTACACTCAGTATACTAGATGTACATTTGTATGTAACAGGAGTGTTCTGCCAGTGGACTGTTGACAGAACCAACACTGCAAAAGGTGTCTGAGTAATATGTGCATATCAAACCAGTGCCAGCTGCAGTAAAACAGGGTTAATTCATTGTACTCCCCCTCATTGTAGCCCATACCACACAGACAAATGTAAGGCATCTGCCTATGTAAGTATGTGAATGGCTATGACCTAGGAGCAATAGCTGACTCAGTGTTGTGGACAACATACAGAAGGGGCTTTGTGGGTGAGGTGTGTGACATATGTGCACAATCTGACAGCTGCATATTGCATTGTCACCGCTGGGTTAATAACCCTGTACCCATGAACTACCACCTAGGCAGTGGTCAACATAATGGACACTGTGTGTAAGGAATGCTGCTGTGCAGTTTACCTCCCTGAGCTAGTGACATCACCAAGCCTATTAGGTAGTCATAAGAGGCAACACTAGTCATGACATGGTGCCATCCATGAACATGGAGATCATTGTACAGCCATACTCATCACTCAAATGACCAATATCGGATCACATATCACCTTTAAGGGGTATTGGCCATGTTTGGATGGCTGACACCAGCCTTCACAATCCTCATCTCCACTATGTAGCATGATGCCTACCCTGTCTAAAGACATGTCCAACACTGTGATGTTGGACATGCTAACATACATATCCTGATCAGAAATGCATACGTCATGGACATCCACCTTCCTAGTACAAGGATCACCACATGCTGGACAGGTCCTTGAGCCATACAAGTTACATACTCCTGCCATACTATGCTTCCCTGTCCAGCAAAGCTGCACATTTCACCTCTGTCAGACATGGTGTGATGACCGCATGATAGATGTATAATTAACCGTGTGGATCAGTTATGTTGCACTACTTAACCTGGCACCGGAAACACGGATATCGGCTAGATCTAGGTAACCTTACATCCTAGGCTCATACATGGCCCAGGGCATGCAGACTACTAGATGACCTTGGCCGTACATGCTATAGTTGATAACCATCCCTGCAAATACCATCAGGCTAGCCAGTGTCCCATGTGTATCATATGTGCAACACAGGCGATACGTGGCAGGATGTTGAACTGCTGTACATTGCCGTGTAGATGTATATGGCAAAACACATGCATGTAAAGGCTTCCATGTGCATGTCTGCATTGTCACAGGTCATGTCCGTTAAGGCAGTGTATGTGTTTATATGTGACATATACACAGCATAAACATAGACAGCATTAATGTGAACACATCCAGGCATGTGCTGATAGGTAAGAACACCAGTACAGGCAAACAGACATGCCCACATCAAGACAGCATCCACATGGAGTATGAGCAATGTAATCAGGTGGCACACATATATGGTGATAATATCCAATCTCCAATGGGTATCACATGTGTGTGGCACAAACATGTCAGTGGTGTCAGTGTCATGAAGATTTGCAAAGACAACTATTTATATGCACTAAATGTGATACACATGTATGTGCAGCTGTATCTCTGTTCATCTCTGAGATACTGTGGCCTGTCTCCATCATTATGTGTTCCAGGTATGCTGTGAGCAAGGTTCCCAGCCTATACACGCTTGGAGGATGAGGCCCTTATACCTTACCTCCAAGACAATTATAATGTCCTGTTTAGCCATGTGCTACAGGATGCACAGCAGCTGGATGACCTGTGGCAGGAACTTTGCAGGAGGGTAAATAATGTGGGTGGCCATGACCACACATACCAGCAGGTGCGCAGACACTGCACAGACCTGATCAGACGTGCGAACCAGCGTGTGAATGCAATCACCATGGAACAAGGTGCAACAGGTGGTGGGCCACCAACCCAGCCCCCACTCACATGTACCAAGGAGCTACTGGCCAACCTGGGGACACCATCGGAACAGCATCATCCACAAGCCTTAGCTGACATCGTGGAGGTGGGTGTCACTCAACCGCCGAGCCTGGAGTTGCCTGGTAAGTCACCACTGCACATATAACTATTATATCCCATATAGTTGCATGTGTCACTGTACAATATGTAATGTAACATCATATGCAAGGCATGTATACACACATGCCGCATACTATAATATGCTATACTCCATAAGTATATCCTATTGTACTGGCAAATGTGTTAACATGCACATTGCACCCTGTAGCTGTCATACAGGCATGGATAATGATCATACTACTGTATCACCCCTATATAGGTACCTCTGGTGTTCTGCTAAGACAGCAGGCCATTGCAGGTGAGAGAGTTATAAGTATCAGGCATGTTAATGCATAGATCTATTTGCTATGTGGCCAGTTAACACATGTACACATAATGTATGGTCTGGTCACAATATATAGGTCACGTCTGCAATCCATCACAATGGCTACCCATGTGCAATACTTACAAATTAAGTGAAACACCGACATGAAACCTCAGAAACTGTCATTGCTAGATGTGTGGACAGCTGCGCATACAATGGTGGAGGTGTTGTTCAATGTAGGAACATGTACTACACATCAGAACTACACATGTGGGGTACACAAACAGTACTACACAGTGAGCTGGAGTATGGGCAGCCCACAGGATTCACCATTGTGGATTATGCCCCTGCTATGAGTGCATACATTGTGATGTGCCATCTGACATGTCCATGACATTAAGTGGGCTGGCTGCAACATTGTCTCACTATCCCATAAAACATATCTGACATACCAAACATACAACCCTTTGTCGGCATAACCCTGTGGACAGTGGAGTATATGACATCTATGGGTGTATGTCATATGTGACAACACAGACATGTGAGATAGACTGCCATCACAACCGTTTGGCCAACACATGTTCACACATGGCCATGGAGGATGGCCAAAGACATGTAGCAACACACAGTGGATGTGATTTGTTTGTGTGTACACCCTGTTGTACATTGGCTACACATGGTCCAACTATAGCCTTTGTTGAATGGTTATATTGCAGATGTGAAACACTGGACATCCTACAGGCCTGTGCACAGCTTGTGGAGGCGTAACATCATTCGACCACATAAGATGTGTTGAACATCATGACTGTGTCACAGAATGACAGTAGTCACCTGTACAGCATCCACATACATACACAGACAACCACATCAGGCCACAGATACAGTACATTTCCCTTGCTGCTGTTGGACATCACTGTCAGCCATGCATCTCGTGTGTGTGGTACACAAATGTCATGTGGGACATGGTGTATTGACAAGTCTGCCATGTGTGGACATGGTTGCCAGGCAGCTAAAATATGTTTCCAGATGTGCAGGGGTGTCATCCGTATGGCCTTCGGTGACCTGTGTCACACATTCCACATCATGGTTTCAGTGTGTATACACCTCAGCGATGTGGGTCACAATCCACAGTGTGTATGCACACAGTCATGGCTATGCACTGTGTCTGTAATTCACACTGTATAGCAATATAGACACCTCATAATACCCTTCAATGGTCATGCACATCTGCTAAATGTGCATTTCATCTGTAGGGCAGACAGATAACACTGCAATGTGACACCATTACCCCACTGTATATGTGACAGGACACCATTTTGTTAAACATGTATGCATGTCAATGCACACATCAGCAGATTACATGCCATACTACATGTTAATGTCAAGGTCATATGCCACACATCAGCCATGCATACTGTTAACCTGTGCTGGTCCACATGGTGTAACTCAGGGATGCCTGCTTACTACCATGATTGTGTGAAATTCATGGCTTCTGCTATGACACATGCATGCTGTTGTGTGCAACCCAGGGATGTATGATAACTACCACTATTATTGTCTGAATTGCATGTCGTCTGCTGTATCACATGCATGTTGCATGCCTTCTGACAAATCACATGCATGGTGTGTGTCTGTGTGTGTGTGTTTGTGTGTGTCTGTATTGTAATGTAGAGTCTTTGTTTGCCTTCACAGTTGATGTAGGTGCATTACCCTCCTGCAGTCCATCTGATGTTAGTGTCCCCACAGACTCTAGCAGTGATGATGAACATATGCATGAGGCACAGGCAGAGTTGTCAGGGGCTGAATCTGTGCCATTGGTTGTCATTCCACCTATATCCCCCTCATCCCCACACACAGATCTCATGCCAACACATACCCCATCACCAGTGGCCATAGAGGAAGGACAGTTGGCGTGTGGTAGCTTGGAACAGGAAAGTGTGGTGGCTACGGAAGGTGTGTATTCACACCATGGTGTCAGGCAAATGACTGGAGATGGGCCACACAGGCATGTGGCCAGTGCTGCTCATAGGAGGACTACTGGCTGACTTGCCCCTGCAGGACAGAGCGCAGCAGCTGGTGTTACCAGACGCATGTTTCAGGCTGTAATGGTGGCACAGGCACGTGCTGAATAGCAGAACAGAGAAGGGCAGAGGCTTCAGTGGGCTGTTAACCGTTCTTTAAATGACAACATCCAGGCAATGGCAAATGCTCAACAGCAGATTGCTGTGGTTTTGGACAGACAATTGGGTGACATGGTTGGAATCCTTGACCGTGGCATGACAATCCATGAGCGTGAGCTGTCTGTGCTGGAACATCTGAGGGTGACATAGGGCACGTGGACGTAGGCCAGCTACGTCACCTGGTGCAGGTCTACGTGAACGATCTACCTCACATGCCCGCTCCCATAGTGGCGGTAGCAGCAGCAGTTCAGTTGGTGCTGAGCTGTCGACACCAGGACACAGCAGGCCACGTGCACGTGGCCCTGGACGGTCCCAATGGGGACACAGTTCCAGTGGACATGTGTCATCGGACAGTACCCAATCTGCACCTCTGCCTGGTAGTGCCCATGCAACTCCTGGCAGGTACAGGTCATGTGGCCATGGCCAGACACCGTGAGCTGTAAAACCTGGTCTGTACAGTCTGGAGCTGTCAATAATACCCTTGTGTATGCCAGACACATGGCAGAACTGTATGCACACATACACGCACACACCAGAAACATCTGTAGGGCACCGCAACACTCACATGCATAACAACCACACATGGCCAATTAGATCACAGGCCCTAGCCCACACAGATGATGTCATCCACTGGTACAGCCTAGGCCCCTGGCAAACATTATCACCCTGTGCATATGATGATGCCTGTGCTGCATCCCTGTCATCCACGCCATTGGTGCAGGGACATGCTCATATGGTCTGATGCACAGGGTGAAAAGAATAGGGAGATAAGTGTAGATTACAATTGTTGTGTACTGTTAACATGCAGCAGACATACCATGAAGTACAGGTTTAGAATGCATTGTTATCTGTTCACAGTATGTGTCTTGATAACAACAGTAACAGCATGTTGGTAATGATGTCCTGTTTCCCTCCTTCAGGTCTAACTGCATATGCCGTTGAGTGCCAGTATTTGCAGTTTCCCATGTGTAAATGCGGACTACTTACAGGTATGTATGGCAATACCAGCATGCTATTCATAGCTTCAACCTCACTGTTAGAAAGGCTGACATTCCAAAGATGTCTACGCATCTACTGATCCAGGAGCATGGGAGCTGTGTACTAAGCTACAGTGGCTAGAGATGTGAAATCCATACCGGGTGACATCTCAGGTACAGTTACATGGGGCGGGGAGTTTACATAGCAGTCTAGCTGATGACAAGGGTAGAGGCCAGTTGATAGCTTGAGGTCTCACTGTGTAGCAGTAATGCACATTCACATTACAGGATGAGAACACACAACTACACACACACACACACACACACACACACACACACACACACACACACACACACACACACACACACACATGTATTCAGACACACAGTAACACACACACACACACACACACACACACACACACACACACACACACACACACACACACACACACACGCACACACACACACACACACACACACACTTGATAGTGTTGAGCTGAGGACCCCTGCCTATGTGGTAATCACCATTTCAGTACTGTGCACCCACATGATGCGACACAGAGAATACACATGTCACATGTACAGGTAGTCAGTAATGCCTAAGATCGACGGCATCAACAGGGTAGTAGATTGCATCACCTGGAGGGGTTAGGGGTCCTATCTGTTCACTATGGCAACATACATCTTCACTCCATGGACTAGACAGCCATACATACATACACACACTGCGGAGTCCACAATAGAATGCACCTATGTCATGCACATACAGATAGCTCACATGTGTGTGATACACACCGCACCCCTGCATATGTCTTGCTTTCTACACTGCAGTATGTACAGATCTCTACAACAGTTTACAGGAGTGTGAGTAGCAATTGGGATGTATTCCCCACCATACGTGGCATATATGGACACACAAGCAAACACACATGGCAGTACTGTGAATCAAACACCTGCTATCTTATGATACGTATGACAGACATGCAGCAGTATTGCCCGCATTACAATGTGTACCAACACTACCTTTGGCAATTGTGCTGATATATGCACACGGGAGGTCTTAAGTGTTACAGGTGTCAAGTGATTAACAGTCAGTGACACCCTGTCCGCTGTGTAGGTTGTATGTGTTCCCCTTCAATTAACAGAAACATAGCTTAGTGTTTGCACATGTTATTGTAGGATGGCTTGTGACACACCTGTGAGCTGTTTTCAGCAAACCTCCATCTGCAAAGATGGCCCACCACTTAGTTATGTCCACACATCCATCCATACCTGATGTACATCTTACCGTACTGTCAGTATATCACCATATAAAGTTGGCAATGATGGGGCTGCATTGCAACTGCATGTTGTAGTAAGACACACATCACCTGCAAACATCAGCTACTGCACATGCATGGTAGCTGAACACACAGCACTACATGTACATGTCTGTAAGTCCTACATTCCTGTCATTTAGCCATGTTTGTAGGCATTGCAATTGGTGGACATGTGTGATGACATACATGACACATGGACTGTTGTATGATATGATAGTTGTCATGGATAACCAGTACAGAGGGAATGTTAACTCAGTCAACATTGATATCACACCTTATGTACTTTTAGCATTCAACAGCCATGGACCTACCTTCCATGTGCATGTGTGTAATTGCTGTAGCCACCTGTCTGCACGAAGGACAGCAACAGCTATGCTATGTACATATGTGTTGTGTGTGTGTGTGGCATGTACATATCCACGGCAGGTACATGTATGTCATATCCAAACATGAGGGTGTTTACTGGTGTACAGCAACAGTCATCTGTTACTGCTGTATTTGACCCAGGGCCCCTGGTATGTGTACAGCTGACCTGGTTATGAACAGTGGTATCATTGCATTGCATAACACATGATGCAACTGTGTCAGTACATGGGTAGTCTGCACAGTTGATGTAGAGCTAGGTACAGTCCACTGGTCATGGGTCACATGGTGTTGTACTAATATATGTTCTACCACATGTATAGATGTGTGTTGCTGGTCCAAGGACATGGTGATGTCTGAGGGCTACATCCTAGAATGTGGCTTTTGACACTGTGATCTGCACCTGACACATCTGTGATGCCTTTTGAGGGTGTACTGGTCAGTACATGTGAGTGGCCTTCATGTACGTGGGGACACCACCACCTGGAGCGGTCCGTACCGGTGTTATGGCCCACATATCTGTATTCCAAGGTATACAGTGGTAGTGATATTGTGCACAACTGAGCCTTCAGCCTGGTGTTCCTCACTGCACAGATGTCAGTATTCCCCATTGTTGGATCTACATTGGGCAGCTGTGATTATGAACGCTTCACATCTAGCACTGTTTAGCATACACATACAATGCAGTTGTCCTCTAGGTGTCAGGGTGTTAACCTGGTCTCAGGACATTCGTCTATGAATGGCACTATATGGGCGAAGTAGCCACTCCTGGCAGGACATCACCATGGGTGGCATTAGTGTGCCAGGTTTAGATTGGTACATCTAAGGTGACGGACAGCAGCAGATGTTGTGTAGAAGACCGGTGTCAGATATATGTAGTACAGCATTCCTGCTAACAATGACAACTATCAACACCGGAGTCCATTACAATGTGTTGTTTACGTCTAACTGTAATAGCATGGCCACTGTGCCCTTCCATGTTTAGAATCAGAGTGCATACAAAACAGCCCTGTGCTACTAAGTGTGTGAGCATGCCCAGTATAATGTTGTGTAGATGGACACATAGTTCATTCCAAATGGCCGTGTGCTACTAAGTGTGTGAGCATTCCCAGTGACACCTTGTGTCAGTTATGTGCCTCTATGTGTATGGGCATGGCCATTGTAACCCTGTATAGCGATAGTAGTTGTCCAGTCAACAGATGGCCATACCCCACTTCAGGATGGATTCCTACATTGAACACAATGGTTTACAGGTATGTACATTGTAACTGCCAGCATCCATGTTGATGTCCACATTTCTAGAAGGTCATAAGACAGTCTTGAAAGATGTAGTGTCTGTGGTGCAGCTTTTATCTATGTAGTATTGTAAAAGTGGTCTGTAGATAGGCAGTTGTCCTGATCACACAACTGGCATGTGTTTGTCTCCATCTGCCTGGGGACAGAAATATGCTTTTAGACTGCTCACACTCCATACAATCCCTGTCACCATCTTTGCCAATGCTGATGATGTCACCCACCTAGAACTACACCTCTGGGAGTGCTGCGTCCCAATAATCTCAGTAACATGTTCTGTGACTGCGTAATGGTCTAGTGGGATAAGGTAGTTAGGTCAGTGTTCTAATCCCAGCCATGCCAACTGTGTGTGTGCGTCTCTCCATCTGCCTGGGGACAGAATAATACTTTTAGACTGCTCACACTCCATACAATCCTTATCGCCGACTTTTCCATTGCTGATGATGTCACCCACCTAAAAGTACACCTCTGGGAATATTGTGCTCCAGTAATCTTGGTAGCACGTTCTCTAACTGTGTAATGCTGTAGTATGATAAGGTAATTAGGTTGGTGTTCTAATCCCAGCCATGCCAACTGTGTGTGTCTCCATCTGCCTGGGGACAGAATAATCCTTTTAGACTGCTCACACTCCATACAATCCCTATCGCCGACTTTTCCATTGCTGATGATGTCACCCACCTAGAAGTACACCTCTGGGAGTGCTGTGTCCCAGTAATCTCAGTAGCGCATTCTGTAACTTTGTAATGCTGTAATGTGATAAGATAATGAGGTCTGTGTTCTAATCCCAGCCATGCCAACTGTGTGTGTGTCTCCATCTGCCTCGGGAGAGCGTAATACTTTTAGACTGCTCACGCTCCATACAATCCCTATCACCAATCTTTCCATTGCTGATGATGTCGCCCACCTAGAAGTAAACCTCTGGGAGTGTTGTGTCCCAGTAATCTCTGTAGCACGTTCTGTAACTGCGTAATGCTGTAGTGTGATAGAATAAACAGATAGGTGTATTATTCCAAGCCATGACAGGTGTGTGTGTTTGGCAGTCATATTCTATGTGTTGGTGTCTGTGAGTGGCTAGCTACTGGATGTGTTGAGAAGCGTGTTTTGCTGTTTTCCTATATAGTGGCCATAAATGTCACAATCGGCCAAGAGACTGGGTTGGCAAAACATACACATACATTCGGCAATAGGCCTGGTGAGTAATGTCAGCAGCCCTAATCTTACCCTTAATACAGTCTGAACCCATATGATGCACAGAAACACACTTGCCTTGATATTAACACCAGTATATAATGCAGGAGGTGCATGTGGTTTCATTTTCATTCTTGTCTAATGCTTTGGTGTCAAGTGGTCCGCTGTAGAGATATATATTCTATATCTACGTATGTGTGTGTATATGTATATGTGTGTGTGTGTGTGTGTGTGTGTGTGTGTGTGTGTGTGTGTGTGTGTGTGTGTGTGTGTGTGTGTGTGTGTGTGTATATATATATATATATATATATATATATATATATATAGAGAGAGAGAGAGAGAGAGAGATTAGCACACATAAATCTACATGATGGAATACATGTCCTATACTGTTGAATGCCTGTGCTGGATGATCTGAATGTAATAACCTCAGATGCATGTATATCTGCCATGGCTTAGTGGGAAAGCACATTGTCTGTGGTGTGCAGGGTCCTGGGTTCAAGCCGTGCAGAGACTGGTTGTTTTGTTGCTGGGAAGAACAAGCGACATTGAATATGGTGATAGTAAGGTGCTTTTAACCAGTTGTGTGCGGATCTGTGCGACAGTAAGCAGTGATTATTTTTGGGGAGGCTCAGTATGGGTCATGTAACTATGCATTAGAAGACAATACTATGCAAACGAGGAGGAAAATAGTGATCACCAGGGTGTGATGCAGATCCCAAGAGTGTATGTGTATAGATAGACGGGTGCAGGACTCGAATATAGGTGAAAGCATGGGGGGGTGTCAGGCATACTGTACGTACATTGGAGCCCTGTGTCTCGGGATTGCTCTTGGCTTATCATGCCTAAGCTAGGGGTGTATCTATACCTGCCTAGTGCAAATGGGAGGGAAAACAGCAGTAGGAGAGTAGTCCAGGTGAACAAGCTGGGCAAACAGGTGATAATTATCACAATCAGCAGATTACAGGCCCAGCCTGGCCCAGAACAGTACGATAAAGTGAGCAAGCACCATACCCTCAGGTTTTTCCTCACTCTACACCACCGGTGTATACATGCGGGGAAATTTTACAAAACAATCCAACAAAATGAGAAGGACTGCAGCAGGCAACATAGACCAACATGTGCAGGAGGCTGAGGGTGGTGAGGATGTGAATGCTGCTGAACAACCCTCAGTGAGGAGACAGAGAACACTGTACAGACCCAGGGTAACCTACCAGTGGCTACATGAGCTGGAGATAGTGGAGCACTATGGGGTGGACAGAGACCTCCTACAGCAGCTTGTTGAGCTGTGCCGGCCACACCTGACACATTGAACAGGCCAAGGGAAACCCATCCCAGTGGATACCAAGGTATGTGTACGCCTAGGTATACTAGCCACAGGTACCTCCCAAAGTACAACTGGGGATATCATGGGGATCTCACAGGCATCTGCATCTAGTGTATTCCACCAGTTCCTGGATGCCATGTCACCACATGCCAGTGAACATGTACATTTCCTCAACACACGTGAGGTGTTGACCAGCAATTTGCGTCCCTTCCACCAAATGCCAGACTACCCTGGGGTAATGAGTGCTATAGCCTGCATGCATGTACGCATCAAAGCACCAACCGGTGAGCAGGGTAGGGCCTACATTAACCACAGGGGCATCCCCTCCATCAACTGCCAGGTCATATGCGATGCCCAGGGCATTATATTGAATGTGTGTGCTGGCTGCCCTAGAAGCTATGATGATTCCGATATATGGCATCTGACGCAGCTGTACCACAGCTTTGCCAATATGGACATCCCCTACGGTCATCTACTGGGGGATGCTGGGTACCCAATGGAGCCGTGGCTGATGACACCCATCAGAAATGCACACACATCTGAACAACTACGCCATAATGAGGCACATGCACAGGCCAGACATATAATAGAGCATGTGTTTGGGATGCTCAGGTCACAGTTCCAGTGTCTGGACACATCCGGTGGAGCCTTGCAGTATTCACCAGCTACATGTACCCAAATTGTTATGGTATGTGCTATGCTACACAATATGATCCTGCGGAAACAGCTGCAGCAGGAACAGCATGGGGCAGGACCACACAGCACCCCACCAATGCCAAGGCCTGTACAGGCACAGAGTTACTCGGAGGAGAAACAGCCTGAGCTGGACCCAGTAGGTGGAAGGAGGTGAGCCCAGTATGATCTGGCCTTGGCAAAGAGGCAATGCATAGCATATGCACTGGCACAGTAGATACCCAGGGAATGTCACCCTCTCTGACTGGCACAGACAGTAAAAGGGATGTCAAACATGACACTACCTGTGCTCAGTCATGTATAGGAAGTGCACTTTGTGCATCCAACATAGGCAGCCCTCCAGCACCATCCTCAGGTCTGGCATACCCTGAAGGCAAGTCAATCAACCTACCAATTGGCAGTTGTATTAGAATGTGTTGTTACCTGTATCTATGGTATGGATGTGAGCATGCATGGGAATTTGGTGGCCGAATGCTAAGGCAGTGGACAGTAGATGTCCATAGTGGCACCATGACATCTGTAGCACATACTGGGGTCACCATAGTAGCCAGTAGTACACAGGGTGTCATAACCCACTGCTGGTAATAGGCTGAGCATTATGTGTGTCCATACAGCACACACAAGTCTCAACCAGCTGGACAGGTGTAGACCAACACAGACAAATGCTGTACTATGGCCTCTGAATATGCCCAATGGATGACCCCCCCCCACAGACCCACACAGACAGACTACAGCAGGCCAGGCAGTTGGATGTAGGTTGTGAAGTCTAGGATGTCTGAAACTATGTTGGTAATTAAAGCTAAGATCTGGAGTACACTGGTATTCTTCTAGCCAGCACAATAGGTAGGTCTACATACTGAAATGGAGTACCTGACATATCACTACAGTAGTAGCAAAAGTGTACAAGTGTCAGCTGTGCCTCCCTTCCAACGTACACATGTAACAGTCAGGTGTGCCACCCCCGGTGCTGTGTAGGAATGTGGATACAGTTGGATGTCCCCCCACGCTGTGCAGAAATGCAGCAACAGTCAATGCCACATGACCGATGGATACCCTGCAGATGCAGCATGCCACCTGTCAGTGTACAATGCAGAGTTCGGCACCACAGTACTCACTACCTGGACATGTAACACATGCAATACAGTTGACCATACTGGGCATGCTCAAACACATGAAGGTATGACGGCAGTGTCAGTTGACAACAGGCGGAATGGTCATACTGGGCATGCTCACACACGTAAACAAAAGACGGCCAGGTTTGCAAACACCAGTGGTCTGGACATATTTGCCGGTACATTGCTATACTGTTGGATGACTGTGCTGTATGATATGTGTGTGGTACTGTCTATTGTCTGTATATTTGCCATGGTGTATTGGTAATTCACATTAGCTGTGTGTGCAGGATGTTGCTACCAACACTTGCAAAGAATGGTTATTTGT